>NW_025164286.1:0-1617 GCF_004010195.1 Chiloscyllium plagiosum
TTCCCACCAGCTTCCGCCCTACATAGAGAACACAAGGCTGGATTCTCGGAGATGGAAGATGCCTTCTTGAGACTTCACACAAGAAAATGGCTTATCTCCTCACCACTAGAAAACCACGTTCAATTCCCACGTGTGTATCATAAGCAATGGAGCCAAGAGGAGCAACGTGGAGCAGTCTGTCTGTCCAGCCTCTGCTCCACTTGTTCATCATATTAGAGCATCAATTAGGAGACAGTGAGGACTGCCGATGCTGGAGATCAGAGTAGAGGGTCGATTGATGGAAATGCACAGCAGGTCAGGCAGCATCCGAAGAGCAGGAGAATCAATGTTTCTGGCATGAGCCGTTCATCAGGAATCAGCATCAATTGCCTCATTCTGTCCCTGTGTAAGTACGTTGAGGGGGGAATGGCCTCTTACTGTTCCTGTGAAAGTGACTCAAGGGGCTGAATAGCCTCATCCTATTGCTGTGTCAGTGATCCAAGGGACTGAATGGCTTCTTCCTCATCCGATTGGACAGGGCCAAGGGCCGGATTGGGTTACCCCTGGTTCCTGCTTGACAGTTCGAAGTGCTGACAAGTGTGATGATGATGCAGTTTTAAGAGGTCATTTTGTCCTGGTTTCTTTTAAGAGACAGATTGTATGATCATTACCAAGCTGGCTAGTTAAGACAACTTGAGTAAACAGCAAGAGAGACCGTGTGTTTATTTTAGTGCAGCCTGAATGGGTGTGACCAGCTCTCACAAATTACGATCTCTGGGTTTTGGTTTCTCAGTAGCTTCAGAAACTATTGGGGTCCGCACAGAGTTGGAAGCTTCAGTGACTATCTCCAGGTTGCTACTCTCTCTGAATTTTCTCTTGGTGCTGTTTTTAATTCCTGGATTGGAGAAATGTTTGTGACAATCTGTGTCTGAATATTCCTTTCTGCCAAGGGCTGTGTTTATGGGATTTTCCGATATTGGAACAGTTCATTAGTAATAGTTCCTAGATGTGTTATTCTGTTAACTTGTCCAATAGAATTACGTTTTTCTAAATTCCTCTTTCTTTGCTTTCATTTTATCTTTCGTGTTTCAATAAATAGCGTTTAGCTTCATACCGAGTAGTTTGAACTGTCACATTGCATTTGGGACAGACAGTTTACATTTCCTTTAAAATAAATAAAAAAATTAGAGTCTAGCTTACCACCTTCCAATATTTTCGTGGGGCCCTCGTGTCGTCCATCACACTAGACTCCTTCTCTTCATGAGCAATAGGCCAGAGGCATTGAATGGGCTGTCCCTGTTCTTCTCCAATAGTGTCAATGGGCTGAATGGTTTCCTCATATTCCTGTGAAATCAACTCTTTTTTTACTGTAGCAATGTGCAGTGTCAGACAGTGCTGGTAGATGAATGTTACGGACCACTTAACAGCACAAGTCTTAATGGAGTCTGGGTCTTGCTGCACATGGACACAGACCAGTTCAGGAGCTGACAGAGCATAAAATGTTCTGAACATTGTGGAATCTTCAGTGACCATCCCCACTTCTGATCTTATGGTGGGGAGGTTGGGGAGGGGAGACATTGATGAAGCAGCTGAAGCTGTTTGTGGAGAGTAAGCTACCCTGAGGATCTCCCACAGAGC
>NW_025164287.1:0-1618 GCF_004010195.1 Chiloscyllium plagiosum
GAGCAAACAACCACCGACATCTGCTGCTGTGGAAAAACTCTCTCACAGGTGCTCTGAGCTCATTTCTTCCAAGTGGCCGTGTTTTATAACCTGTGACGGCACTGTGCCTTTAACAAATATATTCTGTGCTGTTTCTCTTGCAAATGAATGTTTTCAGAGTGCTGCAGAAATGTCTCCTGGTTCACAGCTTTGAGTTCTCTCGAGCTGTCTAACATGCCTTTTCGGGTTTTTTTTTTCCTTTTCTGTTTATGATTTCACCAGCACCCATGTTCTAGTTGTTTTCTTCTTTCAGAAGTAAGGCAAAAGAATCATGTGTAGACGTGGTCAGGCCGCACATGGACAGCAGACTTATGTTGAGGCATCGATTATTTGTTTGATGTTGCTGCCTGGTGGAGCTTAGGGCCTGGATTCTTGGCTGTTGGAGTGAAACGTAGACACAGACACTAGCATTTATAAAATCAAAAAAGGCATGAAATTCGTTTTCGTCTTTGTTTTCAATGAACTGAAGAGAGACAGTACTCAAGAATAATGATTGCTTTGCTAAATTGCCTTTTCTAAGTGCGTGCTTATGGGACTCTGCCAAATGAGGAATAGTTGATAATTGGTATATACATGATACTTTGTCTTGTTTAATATTTCAATAAAGTTACACCAATTCTTCTTTTCATTGTAATTTAAGTGTGTTGAAACAACAAAGTGCGTTTTCATTGAAACAGAGCAATGGATCAATCAAATAATATCCTCAAAATGGTAGCTTACATTTGGATTTATTTTAAATGAACCAAATTAGGGTCTAAGCAATTTCCACACTATATTTTGGAGGAGCGCGGTGTGCTTTGGCTACTCTCAGCAAATATACCATCCCCACTGGCTCCACAATCAGACAAGCATACGAAATGGGAGTAGGAGTGGGACATATGGTCATTCGAGCATGCTCTGCCATTCCTCTGAAATATGCCTGATTCGACATTTCTCAAGTATACTTTCTTGCCTTTTCCGGTAACTCTTGATTACCTGACTGATCAAGAATCTATCTATATCAGCTTTAAATATTTTCAAGGATGCTGCCGCCACCCCAGTTCTTTGTGGAAAGGCGATCTATCCAAGAGAAGTACTTTCTCCTCATCCTGGGCTTTAACAGGCGCCACTTTTATTCTCAGACTATACCCTCTACTTCCAGACTCTCCCATGAAGGAAAGCAGCCGCTGAGTATTGCCCCAGTCAATCTACTTTGTTGTTGTACATGATCCAATTAGATCACTTCGTACTCTTCTTATCTCAAGTGAATAGAGTCCAGACTTATTTAGCCTCTGCTAATGACGCAATCCCTCCAGACCAGGGATCTTCTCAACGTAATAGTATCTTCCTCGAAATAAGTGGATGAAAATCGATCACTCGGTACAGTCTGGAATTTTATTCGTTTTTGGCGCTATATTGGAAAAATACCCTACACCCTACACCGGTGTATTTACCAACGTGAGTCGCCAAATGAGTTCAACACAAAGTTCTGAAGGTTTGTCCATTATATTCTGAGGAACTACTTCCAGGAGAAAAGTTTATCGTTTAGACTTTACAGTACTCAAATAATGAGCCATTTCATTGCGTGTTGAATTTCGCA
>NW_025164288.1:0-1618 GCF_004010195.1 Chiloscyllium plagiosum
TCCTTCAACCAAGTCTCCGTGATCGCAATAATTTCATAATCCCAGGCACCAATCCAAGCCCTAAGTTCATCTGCCTTACACACTATAGGCCTTGCATTAAAGTAGATGCATTTCAGGCCACCAGTTCTCTTGTGTTCACCTGCTCTCTCCCTACTCTTCCCTTCATTAATGCTATCTTCATGATTCTTACAGTCTCCAGTCTCCACCTCACTGCCTGTTTTCTCTTCTGGTCCCCAGTCCCTGCCACATTAGTTTAAAACCTCCCCAACAGCAGGAGCAAAAACTCCCCCAAGGACATTGGTTCCAGTCTGGTTCAGGTGTAGGCCGTTCATTTTGTAATAGTCCCACCTTCCCCAGAGCCGGTTCCAATGTCCAACAAATCTGAACCCCCTCCCTCCTACACGATCTCTCAAGCCACGTGTCCATCCTGCCGATTTCTTTCATTTCTTCGCTGGCTAGCACAGCCGTGATATCATCCCTGACCAGCAATGCAACTCCTCCCCCTTTTACTTCCCTCCCTGTCCTGTCTGAAGTGTCTATATCCTGGAACATTTAGTTGTCAATCATCATGCCCTTCCTTCAACCAAGTCTCTGTGATCGCAATAATTTCATAATCCCAGGCACCAATCCAAGCCCTAAGTCCATCTGCCTTACCCACTATACTCCTTGCATTAAAGTAGATGCATTTCAGGCACTGAGACCACTACCTTTGAGGTCCTCCCCTTTAACTTCTCTCCTTGCTCCCTGAATTCTTTCAGGATCTCATCTTGTTTCCTACTTCTATCGTTGGTGCCTGTATGCACCAAGACAACTGGCTGTTCACCCTCCCCTTTCAGAATGCTCTGCAGCCGATGGGTGACATCACTGACCCGAGCACCTGGGAGGCAACATACCGTCCGGGAGTCTGGTTTTCAGCCACAGAAACGCCTATCTACTCCCCTCACAATAGAACCCCCTGTGACTATGGCCCTATGAGTCTTTTTTCCGCCCTTCTGAACAGCAGTGCCCACCACGGTGCCATTATCCTGGCAACTGCTGCCCTCCCATGGTCAGCCATCTCCCCCAACAGTGTCCAAAACGGTATACCTGTTTTGGAGGGAGATGATTACAGGGGACACCTGCACAGCCTTCCTACTCTTTTTCTGCCTTTTGGTCACCCATTCACTGTCTCCCTCAGCAAATCTAACCTGCGGTGTGACCAGTTCACTAAATGTGCTAACCACGACCTCCTCAGCATGGCGGATGCTCCACAGTGAGTCCATCTGCAGCTCCAGAGCTCCATGCGGTCAAACAACAGCTGCAGCTGGACACACTTCCTGCAAGTGTAAGAGTCAGAAATGACAGACACGTCCCTGAGCTCCCACATCAAGCAAGAGACACATGCCACGGGTCTGAGGTCCCCTGCCATTGGAAGCTTAGCTTTATATGAATTAACCAAAACCAAACAATGCACTTAAATACATGAGAAAGATAAAGAAACATGTTTGCCCTGTACTCCCCATTGTTCCTTCTTAAACACATCCTCTGTTTGGAGAAAGATTTACCTGAAAGTATCTGCTCCCCATTCATTTTGGTCAAGTCCTCTCTGATCTTATTAAACCCCAGACCCAGCCCCAGC
>NW_025164289.1:0-1618 GCF_004010195.1 Chiloscyllium plagiosum
AGTACACGTTAACACTGTGCAGTTCGAACACGAGACAACACTCTCGCACTGTGTGCTTCAATCCCCAGAGAACACTGTCACAATATGTACTGCAAACATGAGAGAACACTCTCACACTGTGTACTTCAATCCCCAGAGTACACTGGCACAATATGTACTGCAAACATGAGAGAACACTCTCACACTGTGTACTTCAAACCCCAGGGAACACTGTCACATTGTGAGCTTCAAACACCAGGGAACACTCTCACACTGTGCACTTCAATTGCCAGGGAACACTATCACACTGTGTACTGCAATTCCCAGGGAACAATCTTACACTGTGTACATAAAACATTAGGGAACACTGTCACACTGTGTAATTCAATCCCCAGGGAACACTGTCACACTGCATACTTTAATCCCCAGGGAACACTCTCACACTGTGTACTTCAAACACCAGCGACCAATCTCACACTGTGCATTTCAAAGCCTAGGGATAACTGTCACACTGTGTACTTCAAACACCAGGGAACACTGTCACACTATGTACATAAAACAGCAGAGAATACTGTCATACTGTGTACTACAAACACAAGGGAACACTGTCACACTGTGTACTACAAACACAGGGGAACGCTGACACACTGTGTATTACAAACATGAGAGAACGCTCTCACACTGTGTGCTTCAATCCCCAGAGAACACTCTCACACTGTGTACTTCAATCCCCAGAGTACACTGTAACACTCTGCAGTCCAAACACCAGAGAACACTCTCACACTGTGTACTTCAATCCACAGGGTACACTATCACACTGTGTGCTTCAAACACCAGGGAACACTCTCACACTGTGTACTTCAAACACCAGCGACCAATCTCACACTGTGCATTTCAAAGCTCAGGGACCACTGTCACACTGTGTACTTCAAACACCAGCGACCAATCTCACACTATGTACGTCAAACAGCAGAGAATACTGTCATACTGTGTACTACAAACACAAGGGAACACTGTCACACAGTGTACTACAAACACAGGGGAACACTGACACACTGTGTACTACAAACATGAGAGAACACTCTTACACTGTGTACTTCAATCCACAGGGAACACTGTCACACTGTGTACTTCAAACACCAGGGAACACTGTCACACTGCGTACTTCAATCCCTAGAGTACACTTTAACACTGTGCAGTTCGAACACGAGACAACACTCTCGCACTGTGTACCTCAATCCCCAGAGCACACTGTAACACTCTGCAGTCCAAACACCAGAGAACACTCTCACACTGTGTGCTTCAATCCCCAGAGAACACTGACACACTGTGTACTACAAACATGAGAGAACACTCTCACACTGTGTACTTCAAACCCCAGGGAACACTGCCACTTGGCATACTTCAAACATCAGGGAACACTCTCACACTGTGCACTTCAATCGCCAGGGAACACTGTCACACTGTGTACTGCAATTCCCAGGGAACACTCTCACACTGTGTACGTAAAACACTAGGGAACACTGTCGTACTGTGTAAAGCAAACACCAGAGAACACTGTCACACTGTGTACTTCAAAGCACAGAGAACACTGTCGACTGTATACTTCAAACCCCAGGGAACACAGTCACACTGTGCA
>NW_025164290.1:0-1618 GCF_004010195.1 Chiloscyllium plagiosum
AGCAACACAGATGGACACAGTAACACAGACAGCCACAGTAACGCAGACAGACACAGTAACACAGACAGAGACAGTAACATAGACAGAGACTGTAACACAGACGGACACAGTAACACAGAGACTGTAACACAGACGGACACAGTAACACAGATAGAGACAGCAACACAGACAGAGACAGCAACACAGATGGATACAGTAACATAGACAGAGACAGCAACACAGATGGACACAGTAACACAGACGGACACGGTAACAGACGGACACAGTAACAGACGGACACAGTAACACAGACAGAGACTGTAACATAGACAGACACAGTAACACAGACAGAGATTGTAACACAGGCAGAGACAGTAACATAGACAGACATAGTAACACACATGGACACAATAACACAGATGGACACAGTAACACAGACAGACAAAGTAACACAGACGAACACAGTAACACAGACAGAGACAGCAACACAGACAGACACAGTAACACAGATGGACACAGCAACGCAGACAGACATAGTAACACAGACAGACACAGTAACACGGACGGACACAGTAACACAGACAGAGACAGCAACACAGACAGACACAGTAAGACAGATGGACACAGCAACACAGACAGACATAGTAACACAGACAGACACAGTAACACAGACGGACATAGTAACACAGACGAACACAGTAACACAGACAGAGACAGCAACACAGACAGACACAGTAACACAGACGGACACAGCAACGCAGACAGACACAGTAACACAGGCGGACACTGTAACACAGGCGAACACTGTAACACAGACAGAGACAGTAACACAGATGAACACAGTAACACAGACGAACACAGTAACACAGACAGACACAGTAACACAGATTGACATAGTAACACATACGAACACAGTAACACAGAAAAACACAGACTGACACAGTAACACAGACAGACACAGTAACACAGACGGACACAGTAACACAGACAGACAGACACAGTAACACAGACAGACAGAGTAACACAGACGGACACAGTAACTCAGACAGACACAGTATCACAGACAGACACAGTAACATAGACAGACATAGTAACACAGACGGACATAGTAACACAGATGGACACAGTAACGCAGAAGGACACAGTAAGACAGACAGTGACAGTAACACAGACACAGTAACACAGACAGGCATAGTAACACAGACGCACACAGTAACACAGATGCACCCAGTAACACAGACAGAGACAGTAATACAGACGGACACAGTAACATAGATGGACACAGTAACACAGAAAGAGACAGTAACACAGTTGGACACAGTAGCATAGACAGAAACAGTAAAACAGACAGACACAGTAACACAGGCAGACACAGTAACACAGATGGACATAGTAACACAGATGAACACAGTAACACAGACAAACACAGTAGCACAGACAGACACAGTAGCACAGACAGACACAGTAACACAGACAGACATAGTAACACAGATGGACACAGTAACACAGACAGACACAGTAGCACAGACAGACACAGACGGACACAGTAACACAGACAGACATAGTAACACAGATGGACACAGTAACACTGACAGAGACAGTAACACAGATAAACACAGTAACATGCAGGTGGACTGGT
>NW_025164291.1:0-1618 GCF_004010195.1 Chiloscyllium plagiosum
TTCCTGGGTAATTGCCAGTTTCACTTCACGAATTAGCATACATATCAGAATCTGTCATTAGCTGACATACATCATCTGTAAAATGAAAAATGTCATATCGGCTGTAATGCTGTTGCTGTTCTCCAGAGTTGGTGAAAGTCTGGCCTTACTCATTATCTTTATCTTCTCCTTTCTGTCCATGAGCAACAACGTTGAATTGAGAGCTTCTGTTTTCAGTGTCTACCTTCGTATGCTTATCTATTTGTCTCCCTTTGTCTCTCTATACCATCTCACTCTCTTCTGCATTCTCCCACTCTCTGTCTGTCAATATCCCTCAATTTCTATTCCTCCTCTTGGAAAAGTCTGAAATTCGGTGACAGTTTGAGAGTATACCTGTTTCGTGGCTTTCTCCGCCTCACCCCCCACCCGCCCCACCCCCCACCTCCCCGGCCAGAGTGTGTAGAACTTGGCTCACAGTCTCCAGGTCATACCTCTGTCACTTACGTCTGAGGTCAGGTGACATTTCTTCACTCAAAACATGATCATTTACAATTGTAATTAGAATTGATAACTGACCAGAAGAAAAGCAGTTTCTCTCCAATTATAGGATTTCAATGACGCCATTGCAGTTTGCCTAAAATTAATGAATGGTGACAGCAGACAATGAGAGCTGTCATCTCTCAATGGATGCGTTATTACCACAACATTTCCTGGCAAGTCTGCAGTGTCTCCTGCCTCACTTCATTATTTAAAAAAAGACTTGCTCTGACAGCGAGAGACTAAAAGTAGAAGCAATGGAGAGATCATTGTTAAACAGAGTACAGAATCTCGGCGTTGGATGAGCAGGATAGAACATTGACTAATGGGTCCACAGCAGGCGGCAGAGCTTGGTCTCACCAAATAACAACGGGCTGAGCTCAAACACAAGAAGCATGCTGAGCCCTCACTGTCGCGATATTGGATCAACAACACGGCTTTTACAATAAGTTTATGCAATGGACTTTCAATGTACGGAACATTTCAGAGCATTTGACACCATACTCGCCTGGTTATTACCAGATGCTTTAACTGACAAAGCCACATACGGTGATCTTCAAATCCATATGTGCATTTAATTAACTATTTGATCAGAGTAACTCGGACTTCCTTGCAGTAATAAAGCTGCTCGATGAGAATATATATCAACCTGCGCTTATGCAGGAAAGAACAGGCCACAGCTGGTCTTCCTTCACTGAAAATGCACCGAAAGGGGCAATCTCTTCCTGCTTTGTTTTCAAACTATTGCCTTCCCCTCTGTAATCTGACAGGGTAAAGGGGATGCGTTCATCCTGTCGGGGCCGATAAAACGCATGAATATGCACAGAGGGAATCTCATACCAAAAGATCAGGGTAATTGTGGTTTTTCAAACTATTGCCTTCCCCTCTGTAATCTGACAGGGTAAAGGGGATGCGTTCATCCTCCCGATAACACGCATGAATATGCACAGAGGGAATCTCATACCAAAAGATCAGGGTAATTGTGGTGAATTTGCCAGGAGTGGTGTGTGAGTCGGTGTGAACAGTGGGTAGTAAGGTCTAACCCATTAGCACTGACGTTGAGCCTTGTACCAACAGCATCAATCTCAATTCTTGCCTCACG
>NW_025164292.1:0-1618 GCF_004010195.1 Chiloscyllium plagiosum
TTTCTTCTTATATGTCCGCATATCTGCATTTAATCAGATACCCACTTCGTCCCTGGAGCCCCAACCTTTTGTTCTTTGTGCCTTTAGCACCCATGCTCCAAAATCCTGCCAACTGTTACTGGACACCTTCGCCAGTGACACGTCAGAGCAGAGCCTTCCACATCAAAAAGCTAGGGTCTAGTTGACCGTCACAGATACTTTGGATAAGTTCATACTGACCGCACATCTGTGATCACTCCAATAAAATTCACACAATAACAGCTAATCTGGTTTAACCAATCTCCTGAACCAATCCTTCTCATATGGTTCGTCAGGGCCATCACGGTGTATGTGTGCTGTGCAGTGCACCATGTCTCCAGCAAGAAAATCGGTGTGAGTAGGATTAACATGGTTGCTTGCTTCCAGGGTGAGTGAATGGCTCACTGAACGTATCGCTCTCTGGCTTAATCGCCACTTATACACATACATCAGGGGTCGTGGGTCATATTTTACAGCCTGCGATCTTCCTTTGAATTACCTGCAACCCCGTCGGAGTACTGACCAAATCCAACACCAGTGTCCCTATGAAATCCCGACACATCAGATTTAAAGGACAAAATTCCGATAACAAGAAGGAAAATTGGAATGTTTCCCTGTTACTAGTTTTGCATAGTAGAGGTGCAGAAAATCTCTCCTGATGCATCCATTGTGTTCAGGAACCTTTCACTCATCTTTATTTGTGTTTTGTGTCGATTGTCTAAACTGGCTTGAATGTTTCCCTGTTACTAGTTTTGCATAGTAGAGGTGCAGAATATCTCTCCCGCATCATGACTCTTGGTGCATCCATTGTGTTCAGGAACCTTTCACTCATCATTATTTGTGTAGATTGTTTAAACTGGCTTAATTTAAGGACTGAGTATGTTGCCCCTGTAGCTACCAAAAAGGTAACTGATGTACCTTCCACATATAACATAGAGGTGGGCATCGAATGATATGCATCATTGTGATATTGGACATACTGTCCACAATTCGAAATCTCAGTGCTGAACATTGAGGTGTGATATGTCGCAGTGCGCGAAAGGTTAGTAGAAGAGATTAGCATAAGTGAATCTTCATTGTCAAGTGTAAGGGAAAGAGGCTTACCTGTATCTTGTGGGCTCTGCACCTCCACCTCAGCCTTCCCCTGACAGTCACCCTGCTGTCCCGCCTCCAAAACCGAGTGAGGCTGTCTGTGTGGGCACTGCCTCATCCAGTGGTCCATTGCTCTGCAAACAAAGCACCCGCCAGATCTACCTCTATCAGCGCCTTTTTTGCGACCTCTTCCTCTTCCGCGACCTCCCCCTCTGCCTGTCTCTCTTCCTGCAGCACCTCCCTCCAACAGCTGGGTGACCATTTGCATCAGAGTAAGCTGAGCTTTATGTGTTTGCTGTTCCATCTTTAGTTTCCGCTTATTCTTCTCTTGGGTAAGCAATATTTCAGCATGTATCGCATGTTGTTCTATCAAATTCAGCTTTCCCGTGTCCCCGGTAATACATGTGTCTTTTACCTTTTTTGCTATTTCTTCCTTCATTCCATTGATGAAGGTGTTCCTCAGATGTGCCTCATTCAGTGTGATTTCTGCCATCGTTATGTCCCGATG
>NW_025164293.1:0-1618 GCF_004010195.1 Chiloscyllium plagiosum
GAAATCACACAGCACCAGGCAATAGTCCGAAATCACACAACATCAGGTTATAGAAAGAAATCACACAACACCAGGTTATTGTCTGAAATCACACAACACCAGGTTATAAACCGAAATCACACAACACCAGGTTATAGTCCAAAATCACACAACACCAGGTGGTAGACTGAAATCACACAGCACCAGGTTATAGTCCGAAATCACATAACATCAGATTATAGTCCAAAATCACACAACACATAGTTATAGTCCGAAATCACACAACATCAAGTTATAGTCCAAAGTCACACAACACTAGGTGATAGTCTGAAATCACACAAAACCAGGGTATAGTCCAAAATCACACAACACCAGGTTATAGTACGAAATCACACAACATCAGCTTATATTCCAAAATCACACAACACCAGTTTGTAGTCCGAAATCTCACAACATCAGGTTATAGTCTGAAATCACGCAGCACCATGTTATAGTCTGAAATCACCCAACTCCAGGTTTTACTCCAAAATCACACAATGCCAGGTTATAGTCCGAAATCACACAACATTAGGTTATAGTCCGAAATCACACAAGTCCAGGTTAAAGTCTAAAATCACACAACATCAGGTTATACTCCGAAATCACACAACACCGGGTTATAATCCAAAATCACACAATACCACGTCATACTCCAAAATCACAAACATCAGGTTCTGGTCTGAAATCACACAACACCAGGTTATTGTCCAAAATCACACAGCACCAGGTAATAGTCTGAAATAACACAACATCAGGTTATTCTCCGAAATCACACAAAACCAGGTTATAGTCCGAAATCACACAACACCAGGATGTAGACTGAAATCTCGCAGCACCAGGTTATAGTCCGAAATCACATAAAATCAGGTTATAGTCCAAAATCACACAACACAAGGTTATAGACCGAAATCACACAACATCAGGTTATAGTCCTAAATCACCAAACATCAGGTTATAGTCCCAAATCACTCAACATCAGGTTATCATCCAAAATCACACAACACCAGGTTATAGTCCGAAATCACACAACTCCAGGTTATAGACCGAAATCACACAACATCAGGTTATAGTCCAAAGTCACACAACACCAGGTGATAATCCGAAATCACACAACACCAGGTTATAGTCCAAAATCACACACCACCAGGTTATATTCCAAAATCACACAACACCAGGTTATAGTCCGAAATCACACCACATCAGGTTATAGTCCAAACTCACACAACACCAGGTTATAGTCCAAAATCACACAACTCGGGGTTATAATCTGAAATCACACAACACCAGGTTATAATGTGAAATCACACAACATCAGTTTATAGTCCGAAATCACACAACACCAGGTTTTCGACCGAAATCACACAGCATCAGGTTATAATCCGAAAGCACACAACACCAGGTTATACTCCGAAATCACACAATGCCAGGTTATAGTCCGAAATCACACAATGCCACGTTATAGTCCGAAATCACACAACACCAGGCTATAGTCCGAAATCACACAACATCAGGTTACAGACTGAAATCACACAACACCAGGTTATAGTCCGAAATCACACAACACATAGTTATAGTCCGAAATCACACAGCATCAGGTCAT
>NW_025164294.1:0-1618 GCF_004010195.1 Chiloscyllium plagiosum
TTGACTTTGTGATAGTCCCCACATGACCTTCAGGTACCATCTGGCTTTGGCATCATGACTATAGGTTAGTTCCAGTCACCGTAACTCACTTCGTTATGCCATCTTGGAGTATTCACTCTATTTCGTTCTGAACCTGTGCCAACTTTGGAGGGTTATGCATATAAGGATGTCGCTTCATCAGAACAGCATCTCCTATATTTACATCATGTGCAACTATGATAGTACTTCACAGTTTATTTCCGTATATCTCCTAAAGTGATAGTAATAACTCTTTTGGGTCTATTCGCTTTTCTTGTGGAAGGTAACTCAATAATTTATTCCAGTTTTTGACAACTTTCTCATTGTTCAATTTGATTTGAAGAATGTTCAATTCAGAATTCTCTGAACTTGGTTCTTCCTTCTGTGCTGTAATCATGAACACCTTCTCCTCTTGCTTTCTTTCACTATCAACCAATCTTTTGAGCATATTCACATGACACACTTTGTGAGATTTCTTCCTGTCTGGAGTCCTTATCAATTAGCTCATCTCACTAAAGTTCTTCTCAACTTGATAAGGTACACAAAACCTTGCTTTTAAATGCTCACCTGTTACTGGAAGGAACATCAATGTCTTACTCCCAATGGGAAAATTGTAAATTTGTGATTTCTTATCTGCTTCCTGTTTCATTGTATGCTGCGATACGTTTAAATGGATCTATCCAACTCTCCGGCTCTATTTAATCGTTCTCTAAAATTTGACACATCGTCCAAATGGGTGGTCTCTGAATTCTGACTTGTTAAATCTTCCCCCATCAAATTTAATGGTCCTGCTAGTTCTTGCCCAAAAATTAATTAAAATGGACTGAATCTAGTCGATTCATTGGATGCATCTCTGATCGCAAAAAGTTCAAATAGAATTTCCTTATCGCAATCATCTGGATAATCCTGATCACAAAAACTCAACATGGTCTTTAGTTTTTGATGCCATTTCCCTCGTGCTCCCTGTGATTCTGGATGGTGAGCAGTAGATTTGAATTGCTTTATTCCCTAGTTATCCATCGCCTCCTTGAATAGTTTGGATGTGAAGTTTGATCGTTGATCTGACTGTATCATTATTGGTAGTCCGTATCTATTAAAAAATAAGTATTTTTTTCTACAACCTTTTAAGCTGTGATGCTGCATAACGAGATTGCCTCTGGATATCTAGTCGGCACATCCATTATTGTTAATAAATGCTTATTCCCACCGTTTGTTTGTGGTAGGGGACCCACGCAATCAATCAAGACTCTTGTGAAACGGTCCTCAAATGCTGGAATAGGTATTGAAGATACAAGTTTTAATACTGCCTGCGTAACATGTTTGACACGTCTGGCAAAATTCAGCTACATCTTTATGCAGTCCAAGCCTGTAAACAAATCTTTATATTTTAGCGGGTGTTGTCCTCACCCAAAAATATCCTCCAACTAGTAGCTCAAGTGCCAATCGCGGCACCTTATTTATATACCCAACTGGCAAAATAGTTTGATGAATTTCTGCCCATGTCTGCTCTGCTTGAAATTGTGATGGTCTCCATTTCTTCAGGAAGACATCATTTGTTAAGTAATAGCAGACAGGAATGCTTTCTTTCTTGCTTGCTAAA
>NW_025164295.1:0-1618 GCF_004010195.1 Chiloscyllium plagiosum
TTATATTCCTAGAGCTGAGAGTTTGTCCAGTAGTCCTACCACAAATTGAGTGTTTTTTATCTCAGTATGAATTCCTGTTACCAGTACCTTTTCTGGCAGTAGTCTCTCAGGAGTACATAACTCTTCATCCTTTGGCATTACAGACTGACAGGATCCTGTATCCTTTAATATTTAACCTCTTTACTTGCTACTCCTGGCCTATGTGAATAAACTTTACCCTAGCATGTATATTTTTTATGCAGATCTGGCACTTCCTCTTTAATCAACCTCTGATCATCTTGTACAGTCTGAGGCAGTTGACTAACTTCCCTTGTGCTTTTTGTTACTAGTCCAACAAAACTTCCAGGCTTGTCCAGTATTCCTACATCTGGCTTTCTCCCAGCCCACCAACACTGTGATTTTGTGTG
The DNA here is from genome assembly GCF_004010195.1 of Chiloscyllium plagiosum. Taxonomy (NCBI): domain Eukaryota; kingdom Metazoa; phylum Chordata; class Chondrichthyes; order Orectolobiformes; family Hemiscylliidae; genus Chiloscyllium; species Chiloscyllium plagiosum. The sequence goes on from NW_025164295.1 coordinate 408, forward strand.
GCCCACTTTATTACAATGAAAACACCAGAGCTTTTCACTTCTTTGTCCCCCTCAAGAGTTTCTTTTTTACCCTATGGTAAGTTATCCTTATGATCTTCACTGAGACCTACCTTTCCTTTTCCACGTGAGGATTTCTCTTTGCCCCAATTTCTATCCTTCATGGACTAAAATTGATTCTGAAAGCCAAACTGAGTTTTATGAACCAGTCCATAATCATTAGCCACTTCGACTGCTAACCTTGTCATTTTAACTCTCTGCTCTTTCACATGAGTTCGCACTACTTCCTCGCTAAGGTTACTTTCAGCCTTTATCTCCAGCCCTTTAAGCTGACTTTTCTTTTCAAATATCAGTTTTTGACATTCAAGAATTATCTTTTTCTTTCTCTGCTCTTTTTCCCTCTCATCTGCTGCTCTTTCTTTTTCCTCTTTCTGCTTTTAATCATAACTCAAACTGTTTCATTTCTGCTGCCCTTTCCTTATCTCTCGCTTCTAACTCAAGCTGCTTCATTTGCAATTGAATTCTTGCCATCTGTATAAATTCTGATGGTTTCTCCAGCAGGTTTAAATGCTGAGCTACTGCTTTAATTATCTCTCCTTTCCTCACAGAAGCAGACAGTTCCAATTCCAGCTGGTCTGCTAATTCCTGCAACTCAGTCTTATTAATCTTTTGCAAAACTTCCAAAGTCACAACATCCACTTCCAGAAAACTTTTGGTGACTTAAAGAGATATTACTATCCCAAGTTTGGTCTACCCAACCAAACCAACACCCGAAATAAAGAAACTAGCACCTACCACTTGCTGTTTGAAATCCTGGATGAGCCCCCAATCTGTTATGGACTAGGCCAGACCACTTAAAACATTCTTAAGCAGGCAGCCCAGACCATAACTTTGCAATTTGTTTCAGTAAGTGTACAGTGAAAATTACCCAGATTAAGTTAGCGAGCTTGACTACTAGGTTTTAAAACAGACAGAATTTTTTTCACAAGATTACACAATGAAACACAAAAAACAGAATAAAGAACACCTACAAAACTCAGCCTATCCAAACTAGACTAAATTGTGCTGTTCTGAATATACACAACAGTCCCAATAAGCAAACCCCTTAAAACACAGTAAAAAAAAGTAACAGATACTTACAGGTTGAAGTTAGAAGGACAGAAGGAGAGAGAGAGTTTCTACACAGCTCACTGTTAACTCCCAGCTAGTTCTGG
>NW_025164296.1:0-1618 GCF_004010195.1 Chiloscyllium plagiosum
TAACAAGATAAATGTGTATAGAGTGAATGACTATAGACAGAAGCCAATATGTTCATGATTGAGAACAGACAGAAGATTAGATTAGATTACATTACATTACAGTGTGGAAATAGGCCCTTCGGAAACCGGAGCCCCCAGAGGAAACCCACGCAGACACGGGGAGAACATGCAAACTCCACACAGTCAGTCGCCTGAGGCGGGAATTGAACCCGGGTCTCTGGCGCTGTGAGCTCGTAGAAAAATCCCTGAGATGTGATGGAATTCTCATCCAGAGTAAGAAAAATCCCTGAGATGTGATGGAATTCTCATCCAGAGTAAAGAACTGAGTTACAGCCAACCTAACATTCTGTATTAGATTAGCAAGGAGCACTGATGCATTTTGGAACATTAAACCTGAACATGATTAGACCTTTATCTCTGCATACAGGGTAAATAAGAAATAGTCTGGCTCTGATGAACAGCTTATTAATTTTTTTCATACCCACCTCTGTATTGCACAAGTTATTCAGAACAACATTGACATTACAAAGCAAACTAAAGTCAATATTTCATAGAACTCTACTTATTATCTGAGTAGTATTCTGAAAATCATTAACAAAGTGGAATGCAACTCTTTAGATAATTGAATTCTGTATGTAAATTAATGGTGATTTATATCAAAGTGCAATGATTCAATGTTGTCTATCTGCGAACCAAGAGTGCCCTGAGTGGAAAAGAGACTAACTAGCAGCCATAAGATATCAGAGAATAACCAATAAAACTGATCGGTCATTGTAAAAAAAGATTTCCTTTTCAAGCCAATGGCTGGGGCATGGAATTCATTATTCAATAGGAAATTGAAATTTTTTATTCACTGAGGGATGAGGGTATTGTTGGTTGGTTCAGCAATAATTACCCATGTCTAGTTACCCCCTTGAGAAGGTGTGGGTGAGCGATGTTCGTGAACTACTGCAGTCCGTGTGCTGTAGGTATACCCACAATGCCCTTAGGAAGGGAATTCCAGGATTTTGAATAAGCGACACTGAAGGAACGGCGATACATTTCCAAGTCGGGATGATGAGTGGCTCAGAGGGGAGGTTTTAGGGAGTAGTGTTCCCATGTATCTGCTGCTCTTGTCCTTCTTGATGGAAGTGGTCATGGTGTCGAAAAGTACGATCTAAAGAGTCTTGGTGAACTTCTGCAGTGCATCTTGTGGATGGTACACACTGCTGTTACCAAAGTCCTGCACTTTGGAATGAAAACCAAATTCCGTGTGGGTTGCCCAGATTGAACCCCTCTCTCCCATTCCCTTCAGCAGTACATTCCAGTCTCTAACTACTCACTATCATGAAACACTGTTCCTTTAAAGCTCATTTGTTCCTCTTGCCCATTGTATTCTATCTAACAATCCCTTCCAGTCTGCAGGTTGGCCAGTTAGCTTTACATCATTGACACCATCACATGTACGGCTTACCACAAAGGCTAATTCATTCTGTCTCATTCCATTGTTCACTCCTGCAATGTTATAAATTACACAAGTGTTTGACGTTCCATGGGGATGCATAGACTGATGGAATAATAAAGCACAGATCAATCCCATTCAACTCATAACACTGGAACTGTGATGGAGCTTTCTCTA
>NW_025164297.1:0-1618 GCF_004010195.1 Chiloscyllium plagiosum
AATGTTACAGGGTGAATGTTGCATGGTGGATGTGACAGGGTGAATGTTGCATGGTGAATGTTACAGGGTGATTGTTGCATGATGAATGTTACAGGATGATTGTTGCATGGTGAATGTTACAGGGTGAATGTTGCATGGTGGATATTACAGGGTGATTGTTGCATGGTGGATGTTACAGGGTGAATGTTGCATGGTGAATGTTACAGGGTGAATGTTGCATGGTGAATGTTACAGGGTGAATGTTGCATGGTGAATGTTACAGGGTGAATGTTGCATGGTGGATATTACAGGGTGAATGTTGCATGGTGGATGTTACAGGGTGAATGTTGCATGGTGAAAGTTACAGGGTGATTGTTGCATGGTGAATGTTACAGGGTGAATGTTGCATGGTGGATATTACAGGGTGAATTTTGCATGTGAATGTTACAGGGTGAGTGTTGCATGGTGAATGTTGCAGGATGATTGTTGCATGATGAATGTTACAGGATGATTGTTGCATGGTGAATGTTACAGGGTAATTGTTACATGGTGAATGTTACAGGGTGATTGTTGCATGATGAATGTTACAGGGTGACTGTTGCATGGTGAATGTTACAGGGTAATTGTTACATGGTGAATGTTACATTACAGGGTGACTGTTGCATGGTGAATGTTACAGGGTGAATGTTGCATGGTGAATATTACAGGGTGATTATTGCATGATGAATGTTACAGAGTGATGTTGCATGGTGAATGTTACAGGGTAAGTGTTGCATGGTGAATGTTACAGGGTAATTGTTACATGGTGAATGTTACAGGGTGATTGTTACATGGTGAATGTTACAGGGTGAGTATTGCATGGTGAATGTTACAGGGTGATTGTTGCATGATGAATGTTACTGGGTGAATGTTGCATGGTGGATGTTACAGGGTGATTGTTGCATGATGAATGTTACAGGGTGAGGATGTTACAGGGTGAATTGTTGCATGTGAATGTTACAGGGTGAATGTTGCATGGTGGATATTACAGGGTGAATGTTGCATGTGAATGTTACAGGGTGATTGTTACATGGTGAATGTTACAGGGTGAGTGTTGCATGGTGAATGTTACAGGGTGATTGTTGCATGGTGGATGTTACAGGGTGATTGTTGCATGTGAATGTTACAGGGTGAATGTTGCATGGTGGATATGACAGGGTGAATGTTGCATGTGAATGTTACAGGGTGAGTATTGCATGATGAATGTTACAGGGTGATTGTTGCATGTGAATGTTACAGGGTGAATGTTGCATGCTGGATATGACAGGGTGAATGTTGCATGTGAATGTTACAGGGTGAGTATTGCATGATGAATGTTACAGGGTGATTGTTGCATGGTGGATGTTACAGGGTGATTGTTGCATGGTGAATGTTACAGGGTGAATGTTACATGGTGAATATTACAGGGTGATTGTTGCATGATGAATGTTACAGGGTGATTGTTACATGGTGAATGTTACAGGGTGAATGTTGCATGGTGAATGTTACAGGGTGATTGTTACTTGGTGAATCTTACTGGGTGATTGTTACATGGTGAATGTTACAGGGTGATTGTTACATGGTGAACCTTACTGGGTGATTGTTACATGGTGAATGTTAC
>NW_025164298.1:0-1618 GCF_004010195.1 Chiloscyllium plagiosum
TGCTGGGATTTGAACTCATCTCCAGAACATTAATTAAGGTCCTCTCATACCTCCTCCAATTCCAGGTACAAGTTCCCTCCACTATTCCTGATTCACCCTCCCCTCACATAAGTGTAGAACGCCTTGGGGTTTTCCTTCATTCTATCTGCCATGGCTTTGTCATGCCACCTTCTAGCTCCATTCTTCAGTTCCTTCCTGGCCACCTTGTAACCCTCTAGACCCCGTCTCATTCTTGCTTCCTCAGCCTTATGCAAGCTTCCTTCCTCCTCTTGACTAGATGTTCCACATCCCTTATTACCCAAAATTCCTTCATCCTACCATCCCTTCCTTGCCTCAATGGGACAAACCTATCCACCACTCGCAGCAAGTGCTCCCTAAACAGCCTCCATATTCCTGTCATGCATTTTCCTGAGAATATCTGTTCCCAATTTAGGCACCCAGCTCCTGCCTAAAAGCTTTGTAATTCTCCCTTCCCCAATTAAATACTTTCCTCTACCATCTGCTCCCATCTCCCTCCGTGTGTATAGTAAAGGTCAGGGAGTTGTGATCACTATCCCACTGAGAGATCTGACACCTGAACAGGTTCGTTACCAAGCACCAATCCAATATGGCCTCCTCTCTAGTAGGCCTATCTACATATTCTGTCAGGAATCTTTCCTGGACACACCTGACAAAGTCTGTTCCATCCAAACTATATGCATTAAGGAGGTTCCAATCAATATCAGGGAAGTTGAAATCACACATGACAGCAACTGTTACTTCTGCACCTTTCCAAAATCTGCCTCCCAATCTGCTCCTCCGTCTCTCTGTAGCTATTGGGGTGGGGTGGGGGTGTATAGACAACAACTAATAAAACGACTGCTCCTTTCCTGTTTCTGACTCAGTTGCCGAACCCTCTTCGACAACTTCCCTTTCTGCAGTAAAGATACCATCCCTGATTAGCAATGTCACTCCCCCACCTCTTTTATCTCCCTCCCTATTCCATTTGAAATATCTAAACCCCAGAACATCCAACCATTCCTGCCCCTGTGATATCCAAGTTTCCATAATGGCCACAACATTGTAGCTCCAAGTACTGATCCAGGCTCTAAGTTCAACACCCTTACTCCTGACACTGCTTGCTTTAAATTGACCCATCACACTGATTGCAACTTTACCCTATCAACTATCTATCCTTCCTCACAGACTCTCTGCACGCTGCATTTGCCTGCTCACCAGCAACCCCATCATCTGACCCAAATCTCTTATTCCCATCACCCTGCCAAACTAGTTTCAACCTCCCAAAGAGCTCTAGCAAACCCAGGGTATTGTTACTCCTCAGTTCAGCTGCAATCCATCCCCCTTGTACAGGTCTCACCTTCCCCAGAAAAGTATCCCAATGATCCACATAACTGAAACCCCTCCCCCTTCTACACCAGTTCTACAGCCACAAGATCAGCTACACTCACTCTCTGTTTCTAACCTCACTAGCACGTGGCACCAGTAACAATCCTAAGATTACTACCCAGCTCATCCTGCCTTTTAGCTTCCAAGCTAACTCCCTATATTCACTTTTCAGGTCCTCATCCCTTTTCCTAGCTATATAATTGATACCAAGGTGTACCATAACTTCCAGCTG
>NW_025164299.1:0-1618 GCF_004010195.1 Chiloscyllium plagiosum
GTTCCGAGCATTTCAGATAAAGGATTGTGCACCGGAGCTATCTTCCTTTGTCAAGGACACTGTTGAACAATTGCATGAAATCACAAAGTCTCGAGCTGAAAAGATCCAACTTACTAATCAAGGATTATAGTTCAAACTGGATGTTGAATCCTGACCCAGGTCACCGTCCAAGGATCGAGAGGAGGAACACAAGACTGTTATCCAATTGGAGACATCTGAAAGAGCTGACAGTGATGAAGATAAGGAGGAAGTATTATCTCCAGATCTTTGTCCTTGACCTGCAAGTATTAATTTTGAACCTGTTTTGGGATGGATTTGAATTTCAAGAATTGGAGATGTGTTATTGGTCTCGAAGCATTGATGCAATTGTTTTATTAATAATTCCAGAGCTTCTTAAATTCCCATGTTTTAACATAATTACAGGATTGTCATTGTTTCTGTAACAATATGTCAAAATACAACTCCACTTTTTTCAGGCACATTTTGCAGGTCTCATTTTCAGAAATTACCCTGAGTGTTCCCCTTTCCTAAGGACCTTTACAAAAAGACTGTTAAATTGTGAAATATATTTGTGGGTGATAAAATCCAGCTCTAGGCAATACTAATAAAATTTCTGGTGTCTCGGTGTTTTCTACCTTGCCCATCAATTCTCAAAATATGTGTAAGTGCGCCTGATTATTTCTCAAGGTTTAGTGACCATTTCCACTGTGTAATTATTGAGTTTAGAACTGAAGGATTGCTATTGAAATTCAAAACCCTTCCTCCTGCACTTTTTTGTCCTTCCCTAAAAGGGAGGAAGTGTTTTTAAAGATGTTCTTTTAAACTAAGTTTTTAATCATGCTTTTCAATCTCTTGCAAAATCAGTTCACATACAATTTTTCCACAGCAACATCCTGACTAAACTGACACATGCTCTTCTGATTTGTCAATATTTGTGTTTCCCTATAAAGTGCAGGAATAAAAAGGGGTGCAGCAGTCAACTGAAGGTGATCTGGTTTTGGAAAGCTGAAGCTCAGAACGTTCAGTCTGAAATCATTCATTCCCTTAAGTACACAACAGTTAGTAGATGAAGAGATTCTCCATACTTATACTCTGAACCAGGAAAGATTTGAACAGTCTGTATCAATTTCCTAAAATGGACATTACTTTCTCCATGGTAACTCATAACTAGCCATATTACTTGTGATTGCATAGTTTGAAGAATATTCACTGATTTCATCACAATGTATCTGACCCGAAACTGTTCAAAAGCTGTATTCTCCCCATCCTCCACATTCCATGATAGTCAGCAGTGGGATCTCTCCCTTTGTGAGCCTCATGAAATATTGCTCAGTGTGATGTGTTCTTTTCATAACAAATGTATTTTTAAAGCTCAGGAAGACCACTTGGGATACTTTGCAACTTTGTAAAGATTTTTTCCACCACCTTGATCAAGTCAACTATTTTTAAAAATTGAAAACGAGCATAAAGCATTTCTCCTGACTCCATTAACTGAATTGTGTATTGAGTTTGAGTACTCAGTCTGATAAAATATACTGTTTAATGTCACTCCATGTGGAAATCTTAACTTTCATTACATGGCTGAGAATAAATTGGAAATGAATTCCAGCCGGTGTCT
>NW_025164300.1:0-1618 GCF_004010195.1 Chiloscyllium plagiosum
TGAGAGTCTGTTCAGTTTAGAGCACTGACTCTGTACTGGCTGGTTAAATGAATGTTTCTAACCATGACATTTACAGTCTGCTCATTATACGGCACTGACTGTGGGCTAGCGTGTTAACTAAATATATATAACTAGGAGATTTGAATTCGCCCCAGTTTAGGGCTCAGAGTATGTGCTGGATGGATAAATACACATATAGAACCAGGATATTTAGAGTCTCCTCAGTTTGGGGCACTTACTCCGGATTGACTGGGTAAATAAATATATAACCAGGAGATGTAGAGTCAGCTCATTTTAGGGTTCAGACGATGTGCTGGCTGGCTAAATAAACAAACATAATCAGGGAATTTAGTGTCTCCGCAGTTTAGGGCACTGATTCTATGCTGGCTGGTTAAATAAATATATATAACCACGAAATTTAGATTATGCACATTATACGACACTGACTCTGTGCTAGCTGGTGAAATAAACATATATAAGCAGGAAATGTAGAGTCTCCTCAGTTTAGGGCACTGTCTCTGTGCTGGCTCGTTAAATAAATATAACCAGGAGATTTAGAGTCTCCTTATTTTAAGGCATTGTCCGTGTGGTGGGTAGGTAAAATTTTTGTTACCAGGATATTTTGAGTCTCCTCAGTTTGGGGCACTGACTCAGTGCTGAGTGCTTGAACAAATATATATAACCAAGAGTTTCAGAGTCCCCTCCGTTTCGGGCACTGACTGTGCTGGCTGGTTAAATAAATATATGTAACCAGGACATTTAGAGCCTGATCATCATAGGTAACTCACTCTGTGCTGTCTGTTTAAATATGTATAACCAGGAGATTTAGGGTCTCTTCAGTTTAGGACACTGACTCTGCACTGGCTGGTTAAATAAATATATATAACCAGGACATTCAGTGTCTGATCATTATAGGGCACTGAATCTAAGCTGTTATGGTTAAATAAATATATATACCCAGAAGATTTATGGTCTCCTCACTTTAGGGCACAACTCTGTGCTGCTCTTGAGTCTGCTCATTATAGGGCACTGACTCTGTGTTGGCTGGTTAAATACGAAGATATAACCAGAATATTTAGAGTCTCCTCAGTTTAGGGCACTGACTGTGTGGTGGCTTGTTAACATTATTATAACCAGGATAATTAGATTCTCCTCAGTTAAGGGACTATCTCTGTGCTGTCAAGCAGGAGATTTAGTGTCTCCTCAGTGAAGGGCACTGACTCTGTGCTGTCTTTTTAAATATATATTAGCAGAAAATTTACAGTCTCCTCAGTGAAGGGCACTGACTCTGTGCTGTCTTTTTAAATATATATTAGCAGAAAATTTAGAGTCTCTTCAGTATGGGGCACTGACTCTGTGTTGGCTGGTTAAATAAACAGGAGATTGAGAGTCTCCTCAGTTTTTGGCACTGACTCTGTGCTGGCTGATTAAGTAAATATATATAACCAGGACTTTTTGAGTCTGCTCATCATAGGGCACTGACTCTGTGCTGGCTGGTTAAATACAAAGATACAACCAGGAGATTTAGAGTCTCCTCCGTTTAGGGCTCAGACTATGTGCTGGATGGAGAAGTACATATATATACAACCAGGAGATTTAGAGTCTCCTCAGTTTAGGG
>NW_025164301.1:0-1618 GCF_004010195.1 Chiloscyllium plagiosum
ATTCATCTGCTGAGGGTTGGAATCATTTCTGGAACCCAGCATCTTGTGACTGCCACAGTTAAACCAAACTGGAAAGAAAAACGTGAACTGGGAGAACTGGCCACTCCCCTGCCATTGTTAACCTTGGCTCTTTCTAACCCCTTCAACACCTCTGCCTTTACAATCTCTCTTATCCGTGTCGGTGGAATTGAAGAATTGCATAGGTATAAATAAAACCATGTACAGGCCTCCAAACAGTCGTCAGGCAAGATACAACCAGAGATGCAAAAGATTTGAAGGAACTGCAAAGTTACAGTGATCATTGGGGATTTCAATATGCAGGTGGACTGGGAAAATCAGGTTTGGAATTTGTGGAATGTCTATGGGATGGCTTTTTGGACCAACTTGTGGTGGAGCCCAGTAGGGAACAGGCAATACTGGACTTAGTGATATGCAATGAGGCAGACTTGATCAGGGAGCTTAAGGTAAAGGAATCCTCAGCATAATATGATCATAATATGTCTGAAATTACTCTGCAATTTGAGAGGGAGATGATAGAATCAAAGGCAACGGCATTACAGCTGAATAAAGGCAACTACAGAGGCTTGAGAGAGCAGGTGGGTAGAATTGACTGGGAGAGGAGTGTATCAGGAAAGACAGTGGAACAGCAATGGCAGGAGGTTTTGGGGGAGTAACTCAGGAGACACAGCAGAGATTCATCCCGAGGGAAAAGAAGCATGGTACAGGAAGGATGAGGCAACCATGGCTGACAAAGGAATTCAGGGATACGGTAAAAGTAAAAGATAAAACAGATCATTTGGGGAAGGGCAGTGGGAAACCAAAGCATTAGGCACTTGCAACGACCAATAGAGAGCAACAACAAAAGAAATAAGGAGGGCCACGATGAAATATGAGGGTAAGCTAGCCAGACATATCAAGCAATACAGTAAGAGTTTCTTTGGACAGATAAAGGGCAAAAGAGAGGAAGAAGAGGACATTGGGCCGCTGGCAAATGACACAGAAAGATAGTGGCAGGGAAAAGGAAATGGCTGAAGAATTAAATAATTATTCTGTGTCAGCCTCTATTGTGGAAGATATGATTAATATCTCAAAAAAACTCAAGAGAGGGTAGGGACAGAGCTCAGTGTGGTGGCCATCACCAAAGAGATCAACTGCATCAATCTTGATCTGTTCCAGCCTGATTCCCAGCTCCTCAAAGTTCTCATTCACAACAAGGTCCCTTTCCTTAGTGAAAACTGAAGCAAAACTCTCATTTAGGGCTTCCTCTATCTCTTCAGATTCCACACACAAGTTCCGTACGCTATCCCTGACTGACCCTATGCTCTCTTATTCCTCACATATGAGTAAAATGCCTTTGGGCTCTCCCTATTCCTTCTTGCCAAGCCTTTTTCATGCCCTCTCCTGGTTTTCCTCAGTCCATTTCTGAGCTCCTTTCTAGTAAGCCTGTAATCCTCTAAAGCTGTGCTCGATCCTTGATTCCTTCACCTCACATTAGCTGCCTTCTTCCTTTTGACAACAAGCTCCCCTGTTCTTTGAGGAGAATGTAAGGTCTGCAGATGCTGGAGATCAGAGCTGAAAATGTGTTGGACACCCGGACCAGCCAACCCAACCACCCCGT
>NW_025164302.1:0-1618 GCF_004010195.1 Chiloscyllium plagiosum
AATGTGCAAACTCCACACAGTCAGTCACCTGTGGAAGGAATTGAACCCGTGTCTCAGGCGCTGTGAGGCAGCAGTGCTAACCACTGTGCCACCATGCCGCCCACGGTGGTACGGTTCAATACCTGTCACTGTCTGAGATTCAATCCCTGTCACTCACTTTGGTTCAATCCAAGTCACTGACGGAGATTCAATCCCTGTCACAGACTGAGGTTCCATCCCTGTCACAGACTGAGATTCAATACCTGTCACTGACTGAGGATCAATCCCAGTCATTGACTGAGGATAAATTCCTGTCATTAACTGTGATTCAATCCCGGTCACTGACTGAGGGTTAATCCCTGTCACTGACTGAGATTCAATCCTTGCCACTGACTGAGATTCAATCCCTGTCAATGACTGCGATTCTATGCCTGTCACTGACTGAGATTCCATTCCTATCACTTTCTGAGCGTCAATCACAATCACTGATTGAGATTCAATCCCTGTCACGGACTGAGGCTCAATCCCTGTCAGAGACTAAGATTCAATCGCTGTCACTGAATGAGGCTCAATCCCTGTCACTGACTGAGATTCAATCCCTGTCACATACTGAGATTCAATCCCTGTCAGTGTCTGAGGTTAAATCCCAGTCATTGACTGAGATTCAATCCCTGTCACATACTTAGATTCAATCCCTGTCAGTGTCTGAGGTTAAATCCCAGTCATTGATTGAGATTCAATCCCTGTCACTGACTGAGATTCAATCCCTGTCACATACTGAGATTCAATCCCTGTCAGTGTCTGAGGTTAAATCCCAGTCATTGATTGAGATTCAATCCCTGTCACTTACTGAGATTCGATCCCTGTCACTGACTGCGATTCAATTCCTGTCACTGTCTGAGAGTCAATTCTTGTCACTGACTGAGATTCAATTACTGTCAGAGAATGAGATTCAATCCCTGTCACTGATTGAGATTCAATCCCTGTCACTGACTGAGATTCAATCCCTGTCACATCCTGAGATTCAATCCCTGTCAGTGTCTGAGGTTAATTCCCAGTCATTGACTGAGATTCAAACCCTGTCACAGACTGAGATTCAACCCCTACCACTGTCTGAGGTTCAATCCCAGTCATTGATTGAGATTCAATCCCTATCACTTACTGAGATTCGATCCCTGTCACTGACTGAGATTCAATCCCTGTCACTGATTGAGATTCAATCCCTATCACTGTCTGAGGTTCAATCCCAGTCATTGATTGAGATTCAATCCCTGTCACTTACTGAGATTCGATCCCTGTCACTGACTGCGATTCAATTCCTGTCACTGTCTGAGACTCAATTCTTGTCACCTACTGAGATTCAATCCCTGTCACTGACTGAGATTCAATCCCTGTCACTGATAGAGAATCAATCCCTGTTAATGACTGAGAGTCAATCCCTGGCACGATTTGAGGCTCAATCCCTGTCACTGACTGAGATTCAATCCCTGTCACTGAATGAGATTCAATCCCTGTCACTGATTGAGATTCAATCCCTGCCACTGACTGAGGTTCAATCCCTGTTACAGACTGAGATTTAATCCCTGTCACAGACTGAGATTCAATACCTATCACTGTCTGAGGTTCAATCCCAGTCATT
>NW_025164303.1:0-1618 GCF_004010195.1 Chiloscyllium plagiosum
AGATTGTCCCTCCTCTAACATCCAAAATACATCAGTTCACAGCCCGCTTTACTTCATCTGCAGGAGGCCGAGAGATGTTAATGTATAAATTGTAAGGTGCGTTTTAATCTGCAAAGCAGGGCAAATGTTTTCAGAAGGGTCAGTCAGTTAGCCATTTTAGGTTTGTTCAAAGCAGCCATTTCATGTTAGCACAGCACTGACAGTGACTTTATAAACAGGGAAAGGCAAGACCGAGTGGGGACTTGGGAGTCCATGTGCAAGTGAATGCAGCGTAGATTCACAGAACTATAGCTGGACAGCACGGGTTCAATGGCCAGGGAAATGACACAAGCCCAGGATGGTGTCACTGGGATTTAGAAAGATCTAAAATGATATATGATTGAGATTTATGACAGGAACTGCTGGAGAGAAAATATTTTAGTTGCTTCTGTAGGCTTATTGTCCAGTAACCTAACAACAGATTGAAACCCATTGGAAACTCAGGCCGTGTTCAGTGTGAGGTTAGGTTTTGTTTAAATCACCCGATACTGTCCCCATCAAACTCTCGCAGAAAAAGGGTCTGCATGGGATAAGGTATAGAATATAGCTTCCTCTACACTGTCCCCATCACCCAATCCCAGGACAGGTACAGTATGGAGTTAGATGAGGAGCAAAACTCCCTTTACATCGCCCCCATGAAACCCTCCCAGGATAGGGACCACAAGACCATAAGATAATAAGACGTCAGAGTGGAAGCAAGGCCATTCAGCCCATTCTGCCATTTAATCATGGCTGATGGGCGTTTCAATTACACTTACCCACACTCTCCCTGTACCCCTTAGTTCACTGCGAGATCATTTCCATGTCTTCTCATTTCCATTCCAAATTGACTCCCTCTAATTTTAAAGCTGTGCACACGGGTTCTAGTCTCTTTGCCGAAGAGAAACAACTTCCCAGCATCCACCCTTTCTAAGCCATGCATTATCTTGTAAATTTCTATTAGATCTTCCCTTAACCTTCTAAACTCTCATGAATACAATCCCAGGATCCTCAGCCATTCATCGTATGTTAGGCCTACCATTCCAGGGATCATCCGTGTAAATCTCTGCTGGACACACTCCAGTGTCAGTCTGTCCTTCCTGAGGTGTGGGGTCCAAAACTGTCACAGTATTGTAAATGGGGCCTAACTCAAGCTTTATAAAGTCTCAGAAGCACACGCCACTTTTACATTCCAACCCTCTTTAGATAAATGACAACATTGCACGTACTTTCTTAATCATGGACTCAACCTACAAGTCAACCTTTAGAGAATCCTGGACTCGCACTCCCAGATCCCTTTGTACTTTGGCTTTATGAATTTTCTCACCGTTTAAAAAATAGTCCATGTCTCATTTCTGTTTTCCAAAGTGCAAGACCTCGCATTTGCAGATGTTGAATTTCATCAGCCATTTCCTGGATTACTCTCCTAAAGTGTCTTAATCTTTCTGCAGCCTCCCCACCTCCTCAGTGCTACCTGCCAGTCCACCTAACTGCATCTTATCGGTGAACTTTGCTAGAATGCTCCCAGTCCCTTCATCCAGATCATTAATATATAAAGTGAACAGCCGCAGCCCCAACACTGAACCCTGCGGGACACCAC
>NW_025164304.1:0-1618 GCF_004010195.1 Chiloscyllium plagiosum
GCTGTAGTGTGGTACAGTATTGGCACTGTGCTGTAGTGTGGTACTGTGTTGACACTGTGCTGTCGTGTGGTACAGTGTTGGCACTACTGTGTTGACACTGTGCTGTCGTGTGGTACAGTGTTGGCACTGTGCTTTAGTGTGGTACTGTCTTGACACTGTGCTGTCGTGTGGTATTGTGCTGACACTGTGCTGTAGCTGGGTACAGTATTGGCACTTTGCTGTAGTGTGATACAGTGTTGACACTGTGCTGTAGAGTGGTACAGTGTTGGCACTGTGCTGTAGTGTGATACTGTGTTGGCAGTGTGCTGTAGTGTGGTACTGTGTTGGCACTGTGCTGTAGTGTGATACTGTGTTGCCACTTTTGTGTAGTGTGGTACAGTGTTCACATTGTGCTGTTTTTAGATTAGGTTAGATTATTTACAGTGTGGAAACAGGCCTTTCAGCCCAACAAGTCCACACCGACCCGCCGAAGTGCAACCCACCCATACCCCTACATTTACCCCTTTAACCTAACACTACGGGCAATTTAGCATGGCCAATTCACCTGACCTGCACGTTTTTGGACTGTGGGAGGAAACCGGAGCACTTGGAGGAAACCCATGCAGACACGGGGAGAATATGCAAACTGAACACAGACAGTTGCCTGAGGCGGGAATTGAACCCGGGTCTCTGGCGCTGTGAGGCAGCAGTGCTAACCACTGTGCCACCGTGCTGCCCGCGTTGGCACTGTGCTGTGGTGTGATATTGTGTTGACACTGTGCTGTAGTGTGATACAGTGTTGGCAGTGTGCTGTAGTTTGTTACTCTGTTGGCACTGTGCTGTAGTGTGGTACAGTGTTGGCAGTGTGCTGTAGTGTGGTACAGTGTTGGCACTGTGCTGTGGTGTGATATTGTGTTGACACTGTGCTGTAGTGTGATACAGTGTTGGCACTGTGCTGTAGTGTTGGCACTGTGTTGGCAGTGTGCTGTAGTGTGGTACAGTGTTGGCAGTGTGGTGTAGTGTTGACACTGTGTTGGCAGTGTGCTGTAGTGTGGTACAGTGTTGGCCCTGTGCTGGAGTGTGGTGCTGTGTTGACATTGTGCTGTAGTGTGGTACTGCGTTCGCACTGTGCTGTAGAGTGGTCCTGCGTTCGCACTGTGCTGTAGTGTGGTACAGTGTTGGCACTGTGCTGTAGTGTTGTACAGTGTTGGCACTGTGCTATAGTGTGATACTGTGTTGGCATTGTGCTTTACTGTGGTACAGTGTTGGCATTGTGCTTTACTGTGGTACAGTGTTGGCACTGTGCTGTAGTGTGGTACAGTGTTGGCACTGTGCTGTAGTGTGGTACAGTGCTGGTCCTGTGCTGTAGTGTGGTACTTTGTTGGCACTGAGCTGTAGTGTGGTACAGTGTTGGCACTGTGCTGGAGTGTGATACAGTGTTGACACTGTGCTGTACTGTGGTACTGTGTTGGCACTGTGCTGTAGTGTGATACAGTGTTGGCTCTGTGCTGTGGTGTGGTACAGTGTTGACATTGTGCTGTGGTGTGGTACAGTGTTGGCAGTGTGCTGTCGTGTGGTACAGTGTTGAAACTGTGCTGTAGCGTGGTACTGTGTTGGCAGTGTGCTGTCGTGTAGTACA
>NW_025164305.1:0-1618 GCF_004010195.1 Chiloscyllium plagiosum
TTTAGCTGGTTTGCAGCGCTCAGAGTCAGAGAGGCTTTAACTGCAACACAGAAGTAACTGAGGGTCAGTTGTTTGACTGAGACCTCCACAGTACATTAACACTCAAAAACAGCCTGTGCACACAAAAACACTGAATTCCACCAGTCCACTCCTGTAGAGTTAAAACTGTTTTTTTAATCCCTGTCCTTGTATATTCTTCAAAGAGGCAACACAAAATGATTGGGACATAATGCACAGGGGGTGGCTTACTGTCAAGCAGTGAGTTGTCAGTCCTTCATTATCTTTATAATTACAAGGGATCAGTGTCTAGTCATTTGGAGTTTCTTAGCACCTTTAAGTGCTACATCTCATCCATGTCTTTCTCTCTCTAGGCTGCCTTTTATAGAAACATAGATTTGGTATGGCACAGCAGGAGACCATTCAGCCCTTGAACTTGCACCAGTTTTATTACCAGCTGCCAATCTCCTCCCTTTTCCTCAAATCCCTGCACACAATGTGATCCACATCTGTAGCTGCTTTTGGCCATCAACCTTCTTTTAAAAAACCACCTTTTGGAATTAAGGAGTAAAAATGACCCTAGTATTTTAGAGTTCCAACCCATTGTCATAACACATGGAAAAGTTGATACTGAGACAAACTATTTTTGTAAACAATTACTGTTGGCGTTTAGTTTGAGACCTGTCCTGCGCGATTCTTCAACTCTCAGCACTCTTTCATGCATTATTTTCCAACTGATGGCAGTCTCATTAAAATAGTTAATCAGGATTCCAACTAAGCAAAAGTAAGGACTGCAGATGCTGGAAACCAGAGTTTAGATCAGAGTGGTGCTGGAAAAGCACAGCAGGTTAGGCAACATCCGAGGAGCAGGAAAATCGATGTTTCGGGCAAAAGTCCTTCATCAGGAATCCGATTTTCCTGCTCCTCGGATGCTGCCTGACCTGCTGTGCTTTTTCAGCATCACTATGATCTAAAATCAGGATTCTAAGGCAATTGCACCCTAATGTAATCTAGGTCTCTCTCGAATCAAATTGAGATTTGGGCACTATTGGCACTGTGGTAGTGTCCCTGTGTCTAGGCCAGAAGACCCAGGTTCAAGTCCCACCTGTAGTGGAAATGCCTCACAATACACCTGAATAGGTTGATTCAAAATACTCAGAACTCAGCTTTGAACAGCTAAGTGAGTAGTCCTTAAAGATCTTATGGTACCATTCAAAAAGAGAACAAAAGGTTTTGTCTATATTAGCCAACATTCTTTCTCCAATCAATATCACAAAATCTAATGGAATATTAATTAATTGTGGTTTATGGAGCATAAAATGTTTGTTTTCTTTACCTACAATAATGACAATAATCAGAGCACTTGAAACTAACTAATTGAGTCAATGTGCTTGGATCCTATTATCAGTACAGTTGCAAAATGTACTTTATTCATAAAGTATCCATAAATACGTTACTAAATATTTCAAATTGGAGGTCAGAGAAAATACAATAAAATACCATTTGTCTCAATTGCATCCTTAGCTGCCTCAATCCAGTTCCAAATGTTCGAACATTAACTAAATGTGACGCAGACTACATACATTCCATTCCAAACATATAGCTTAGGGGTTCTATAAGC
>NW_025164306.1:0-1618 GCF_004010195.1 Chiloscyllium plagiosum
ATATACCTGACTCCTATTTGGAAAAAAATGGAACTATCTCGAAAGGCAACATGGCTTTATGTGTTGAAGGTCGTCTCTCAAATAATTGATTGCATATTTTGAGAACGTGACAAAGGTGATTGATGAGACCACGGGGCTGGATGCTGGCCATATGAACCTTGGCAAGGTCTTTGATATGGTTCATTCTGGCAGGTTCATACAGAAGGTGAAGTCAAGTGGGATTAGCGGGAAGTCAATAAGATGGATACAGAACTCGTTTTTCATAGAAGACGGAGTGGAAGGGAAAGGGTGTATTTTGTAACTGGAGATCTGTGAATAGATTGGATGAGCTGCGGATTGTGAGGATGATTGGCACAGCATAGAGCAGGCTATAGATAGAATGAAGTCTTGGATGTAAAAATGCAGATGCAATTTAATCAGGGTAAATGCGAGTTGATGCATTTTAGAAGGTCTTCAGTACGAGAGAAGTATGTAGTAAATGGAAGAACTCGAAATAGTTGCAAAATCTCAGGTATCGAGCCAACAAACCACAGTTCATTGAAAGTAGCAACACAGGTGAACGTTGCGGTCAAGAAAACATATCATATGCTTGCGTATCTCAATCAGAGCAAAAAGTATAAAATTAGAAAGTCATGTTGGAGCTGGATACGACTTTGTTTTGGTCACGTTTGGAATTCTGCGTGCAAGCCCGGTTACCACATCAGCACAAGGATGTAGAGGTGATGGAGTGGGTTTGAAAAACCTTCGCGAGGATGTTGCCTGGTATGGAGGATATTAGCACGAAGGCAAGATTGGACAAACGTGGCTTGTTTTCAATTGGACGTTACCGGTTGAGGGGCTACCTCAGGAGCATTCCAAACGTATGACAGATATGGACAGAATAGATATTCAGAGCCTTTTTCCCAGGATAGAAATATCAATTACTATGGCCATCATCTTAGATAAAAAGGAGAATGTTTGAAGGAGTTATAATAGGCAAGTTGTTTTCCTTCTGTTCCAGACAGAATGGGAAAGTGCCTCGAATGCACTGATAGAGGATTGTGTAGAAGAAACAGTAGCGATGGTGAAGAGGTATCTTCCCACAGAGATGAGGAAACAGAGAATAGAGTGCTATGGATTTTTTTTTAACTTTTGGTAAGGCATCATGTGTCAGTGCAGGCTCGGACGGCCGAAGGGCATGTTCCTGTTCTGTGTTGTTCTATAAGACAAGATTTCAGAAAGATAGTGGCGAGATGCTGACTGCATGAACACTGAAGATCAAAAGACACACTTACGTAGATCTTTCCTCATCAATCACAGCTTCATAGCCTCCCTCCCACTGTGGGGAAACTCAATATGGGGAATTCGACATGAAATTCAGAGTTGGTAACTAGTGACTCCACCTCGCTCTTCGCATCAACGGACATCTACCTTGGACAACAACGTCTAGGGCTACACTGCACATTCAGAAGCTGCATATACTCCACACGGACCAATGCTGGCATCTGTCACATGCCAGCCTCACCATGCCATTACACGACATTTCCGAGTCAGTGACAGTATAATTCTGTACTGCAGATCAGGATGCGCTGACAACTCTCGTTGTAATGCTGCCGCAAGACCGCTACACAACCAGCTC
>NW_025164307.1:0-1618 GCF_004010195.1 Chiloscyllium plagiosum
CAGAGAGAATGGGAATCACTGATAGACACAGGGGCAGAAGGAATGGCTATCACTGACAGATACTGGGCCAGAGAGAATGGGAATCACTGATAGAAACAGGGACAGAGAGATTGGGAATCAGTGATAGACTCAGGGACAAAGGAGAATGGGAATCACTGATAGACAGGACAGAGGGAATGGGAAACACGGATAGCGAAAGGGACAGAGAGAGTGGGAATCACTGAAAGACACAGGGACAGAGGGAATGGGAATCACTGACAGACACAGGGACAGAGAGAATAGGAATCATTGATAGACACAGCGTCAGAGGGAATGGGAATCACTGACAGACACTGGGAGAGAGAGTGTGGGAATCACTGACAGACACGGGGACATTGGGAATGGGAATCACGGATAGAGAAAGGGACAGAGAGAGTGGGAATCACTGAAAGACACAGGGATAGAGGGAATGGGAATTACTGATAGATACAGAATGAGAGAGAATGGGAAACACTGATCAACTCAGGGACTGAGAGAATGGGGATCACTGACAGACACTGGGCCAGAGAGAATGGGAATCACTGATAGACACAGGGACAGAGAGATTGGGAATCAGTGATAGACTCAGGGACAAAGGAGAATGGGAAACACTGATAGACACAGGGACAGAGGGAATGGGAATCGCTGACAGACACAGGGACAGAGAGAATGGGAATCAATGACAGACACAGGGACAGAGAGAATGGGAATCACTGATAGACACAGGGACAGAGGGAATGGGAATCACTGAATGACACAGGGACAGAGAGAATGGGAATCACTGACAGACACAGGGACAGATGGAATGGGAATTACTGAATGACACAGGGACAGAGGGAATGGGAATCGCTGACAGACACAGGGACAGGGGGAATGGGAATCAATGATCGACACAGGGACAGAGGGAATGGGAACCACTGATAGAAACAGCAAAGGGAGAATGGGAATCACTGACAGACACAGGGACAGAGAGAATGGGAAATGTTGATAGACACAGGGACAGAGAGAATGGGAATCAATGACAGACACAGGGAGAGAGGGATTGGAATTCACTGACAGACACAGGGATAGAGGGAATGGGATTCACTTATAAACACAGGAACAGATGAAATGGGAATAACAGATAGACACAGGGACAGAGAGAATGGGAATCACTGATAGACACAGGGACAGAGTGAATGGGAATCACTGACAGACACTGGGACAGAGAGATTGGGAATCACTGACAGACACAGGGACAGTGGGAATGGAAATCACTGATAGACACAGGAACAGACAGAATGGGAATCACTGATAGACACCGGGAGAGAGAGAATGGGAATCACTGATGGACACAGGGACAGAGAGAATGGGAATCATTGATCGACACAGGGACAGAGTGAATGGGAATCACGAACAGATACAGGGACAGAGGGAATGGGAATCACTGATAGACACAGGGAAAGAGAGAATCGGAATCACTGACAGACACAGGGACAGAGGGAATGGGAATCGCTGACAGACACAGCGACAGAGGGAATAGGAATCACTGACAGTCACATGGACAGACAGTATGGGAATCAAAGATAGACACAGGGACAGAGAGAATGGGAATCACTGA
>NW_025164308.1:0-1618 GCF_004010195.1 Chiloscyllium plagiosum
CTCCGGGCTGTCTGTTATTCTGTATATAACCCATCCTGAACTTCTCGATTCGATTCCAGGCTGTAACTCACTCCGGGCTATCTGTTATTCTGTATATAAACCACCCTGACACCCGCGATTAAATTCCAGGCTATAACTCACTCCGGGATATCTGTTATTCTCTATATAAACCACCCTGAACACCTCGATTCGATTCCAGGCTGTAACTCACTCCGGGCTATCTGTTATTTTGTATATAACCAACCCTGAACCCCGCGATTAGATTCCAGGCTGTAACTCACTCTGTGCTATCTGTTATTCTGTATATAAACCACCCTGAACACCTCGATTCGATTCCAGGCTGTAACTCACTCCGGGCTATCTGTTATTCTGTATATAACCCACCCTGAACCCCGCGATTAGATTCCAGGCTGTAACTCACTCCGGGCTATCTGTTATTCTGTATATAACCCAACCTGAACCCGTCGATTCGATTCCAGGCTCTAACTCACTCCATGCTATCTTTCATTCTGTATATAACCCACCCTGAACCCGTCGATTCGATTCCAGGCTGTAACTCACTCCGGGCTATCTGTTATTCTGTATATAACCCACCCTGAACCCGTCGATTCGATTCCAGGCTGTAACTCACTCCGGGCTATCTGTTATTCTGTATATAACCCACCCTGAACACCTCGATTCGATTCCAGGCTGTAACTCACTCCGTGCTATCTGTTATTCTGTATATAATCCACCCTGAACACCTCGATTCGATTCCAGGCTGTAACTCACTCCGTGCTATCTGTTATTCTGTATATAATCCACCCTGAACACCTCGATTCGATTCCAGGCTGGAACTCACTCCGGGCTATCTGTTATTCTGTATATAACCCACCCTGAACCCCTCGATTTGATTCCAGGCTCTAACTCACTCCGGGCTATCTGTATATAAACCACCCTGAACCCCGCGATTCGATTCCAGGCTGTAACTCACTCCGGGCTATCTGCATATAAACCACCCTGACACCCGCGATTAGATTCCAGGCTGTAACTCACTCCGGGCTATCTGTTATTTGTATTGTAACCCACCCTGAACACCTCGATTCGATTCCAGGCTGTAACTCACTCCGGGCTATCTGTTATTCTGTATATAAACCACCCTGAACCCCGCGATTCGACTCCAGGCTGTGACTCACTCCGGGCTATCTGTTATTCTGTATATAAACCACCCTGAACCCTGCGATTACATACCAGTCTGTAACCCACTCCGGGCTATCTGTATATAAACCACCCTGAACCCTGCGATTAGATTCCAGGCTGTAACTCACTCTGGGCTATCTGTTATTCTGTATATAACCCAACCTGAACACCTCGATTCGATTCCAGGCTGTAACTCACTCCGGGCTATCTGTTATTCTGTATATAAACTACCCTGAACACCTCGATTCGATTCCAGGCTGTAACTCACTCCGGGCTGTTATTTTGTATATAATCCACCCTGAACACCTCGATTCGATTCCAGGCTGTAACTCACTCTGGGCTATCTGTTATTTTGTATATAATCCACCCTGAACACCTCGATTCGATTCCAGGCTGTAACTCACTCCGGGCTGTTATTTTGTATATAATCCACCCTGAA
>NW_025164309.1:0-1618 GCF_004010195.1 Chiloscyllium plagiosum
GATCGGAGCCTATTTACATTGTTACACATCCGAACAAATCCATCAATACCTGTCATGAGATAGCCTTGACATATCCTTTACCTTATTCAAAGTTAAGTGTAAAGTGTGGCCTTCCAGATGTGATTATATTGGTCAAATTGTGATGGTTTGAGCAAAATATATATTTTATTCCCCACACCAGCGTTAAAATACAAAAACTTGGCATGACTTTAATTCTATCTAAATACTTGAGAAAATAATTATATATTAACGATGACTCATCAACTGTTCAAACGTAGTACCATTTCAGAAACACATCCTTGAAAAAAAAGCAAAGTCAGGAAGCGGACTTCCCGTGTTTGTGATTTTTTTCCAGTACAGGACAAAGCACAAATATAGCAGCAGAATTAGACCTCATTCTTTTTTTCTGCAGCAGAGAGAGGGTTGTGTCTTCAGTTCCAATTCCGGAAAGCCCAACTCCAACAACTGACAGCAAAAACTAAAACACTATTATTGTGTGAGCCGGACTCTCACGCTCATGCTTCTTTTGTCCACTTTTATGAAAGAACCAAAACTATTGAGTCTTCTTTACATGGAATAGATTGTCGTGGTAACGCTAACAACACTTGTTTCCTCGAGAAACAAGATGGAACAAATCCTTCTTCGAGGCCATCCTGTCACAATGTTTAATCAGTTATTTTTCCACCTGATGGTTCCGACTTCACCCAGTTCCCATCCATGCAGACAAACAAAGGTAGTCTCATGATGAAAAGCACATTATCCATCTTTAATAGATTATTGCCAGGTAGAAATCTGTATTACCTTTTGAATCGATACCATCCGTGTTTAAGGTGCACATCACATTCTGCTTTACCAGTACATTCATAATTACGGCAATTCAAACTTCTCCAGGGCTGTACCAACACGTTGTGAAACACACACGGGTCAGTGTCTCCAGATTCTGCAACTGTGTGACAAAAACATTCAATAGTGATATTCAGCACTGTTACAAAACAAGAGAGACGTTTTATTCTCTGAATCACAGAATCATAAAATAGTTCAGCATCAAAGAGGCCCCTCAGTCTGTGAAATTGCATAGCAAAGAAGAAAACACTGATCCCATTTCCCATGAATAGGCCAAAGCATTGAGTTCAATGACGCCACAAATGTTCATCGTGAGTTTACCCATTTGCAATACTTTCCCAGACAGTCCATTTCAGACACCATCTACACGAGACGATGGGTGAAGTTCCCATGAAACTTCCTGCACTTCAGCATAAAAAAGTGTGCCCCCTTGCTTTTGAGCCGTCAAACCAAGAGTACAGCTGATTTACATTCCACACTGGAATTGTCCTCATAATTGTGTACAGTTGCATCAGATGATGTGGAGGTGCCGCTATAGGACAGGGGTGGACAAAGTTAAAAATCACACAGTACCAGAATCATAGTCCAAAAGGTTTAATTCAAAGCACCAGCTTTCAAAGCGCTGCTCCTTTGTCAGGAAACTAGTGGGGCAGGATCATAAGACACATAATTTACAGCAAAAGGTCGCAGTGTCATGCAATTAAAACGATATATTGAGCAAACCTAGATTGCTGTTAAAATTTTCATCTTTGTTTGGTCCGGTTGGTTAATATGT
>NW_025164310.1:0-1618 GCF_004010195.1 Chiloscyllium plagiosum
TCTGTACTCGTGGAAATTTATCACTGATCAATAATGTGACTTGCTCTCCAATTTTTACTACTTCTCTGTATCGCATGAAGCCTGTGCATTCTGGAAAATTGACCTACCTATCCCTCTGCTTGCCTTCAGTGACATTAATGACTTCAATCCCTGTCTCTTAACTTGTGATATCAAATCCTTCGTCCTTGTTCTTCAGACCCGTTGCTTGAAAATCTTAACAATTTCAATTCCGCTTCACCGTTACTGGCTTTCTACTTATTAGAAACTCCTAATGTCTTTCCGGACTGTCTTTTCTCGATCTTACTCTGTATCTCCCCCTGATGACTCACCCCTCGGGATATTTCCGCCCCCCCCCCTTCAATCTTAGTTTAATCCTGCCCCAACAGAATGAGCAATCATTGCAGGAGGGATTCAGTTCTCATTCTGCTTAAGGTGCAACTAGTATGGCTTTGCTACTACCTGACCAACAATTGTCACAATATCCCAGAAAGCAAATGCACCAAGATAAATTTCATGCATGCTTAAAACAGAAGTATGGTTTGTTCTTATCGAGGTTTGCAAAACAATTTAAGACAAATATAAATAAAATCCATGAGTGGTACAAAGAAATCCAAAGGACTTGAGAGATAAGAGGTGCGTCAATGAGAATGATCAGGCAATATTCATCCTCGTAGAGAAGAAACCAACTGTAGAATCCTTAGAAAAAGGATTCTTGAATGAGCATCAGAAAAACCATGACATTCAAGTCAATGGATCACATGCTCAAAAATGGGAAGAGTTAATAGACCGTAGTTTAGGCAGAGTAGCCTCGATGGTCCAAAGGCCTTATTATTTAGTGGGTGATTCGATGATTATGTGCCTTATGACACGAGGTAACCCTCCCCCCACCCCTCCGCCCCGCTAACTTAAACGAGCAAGACAGATAAGATTTAATCCATGCGGTAATAAGAAAATTTGAGATGCAAAGAACTATCCCAAAATTCACTATTTAAAGTAGATATTAGATCTTTGTTTAAAGTCGATCAGGGAATATTATCAAACATCTAATTACAACTCATTTATCTAACCCTATCGATTACCTTCCCCTCTACAATACTGGATGATAAAACACCTGATTAAGGTTTGCTGAAAAATTCAAATTTCAAAAAACATCCACTGTTGAATCTTCTCTTGGCATCTTCCTCTGTCGGTTTGCTCTCCGGATCGGTGTCGATCTTCTTTTACTGTGCAAACTCCTTCTCCAGACAGGTAACTCTCAGAGAGTTCTGATGAGCAGCCTACATTTATTAGTATTTTGGCAATTCTCTCTCAACTGATCAAGTTTTTTTTCTCCTGATTTTTTTACCCCAAAACATTGGATCGCTTCATGGATTTGATATTGTCAAAATACCGAATTCAAATTTGATTAGAATGTGATGTGTTGGGGCCCAATGTGAACTGACTGGTTGAATTTGCATTTGCTTTTGTCTCACAGCAGCTCAGCCAGTGCTACCTGTTCTGACCAAGCGTTACATTGTAATCTTGTTCTGGGCTCTGTGCCTCTCTATTTTTTGCTAGCTTTCAACTATCTTAAAGTTACAGCACACCTTACGTCATTAATGATTGCAAAAGAATAAAA
>NW_025164311.1:0-1618 GCF_004010195.1 Chiloscyllium plagiosum
GGTCAGCGTATTGAGTATAGGCGTTGTCATGTTATGGCTGTACATTGGTAAGGCGACTTTTGGAATAGTGCGTCCAGTTCTGGTCTCCCTGCTTTCAGAAAGAACTTGTGAAACTTTGAGAGAAGTCGGAAAAGACTTGTGAGGATGTTGCTAGACTTGGAGGGTTTGGACTACAGGAAAAGGCTGAGTAGATCCAGGATATTTTCGCTGGAGCATCAGAGGCTGAGGGGCAGCCTTATAGAGGTTTATAACTGGCATGGATAGGGTGAATATCCAAGGTCTTTTCCCCAAGGTAGGAGAGTCCAAAACTAGAGGGCATATGTTTGAGGTGAGAGGGGAATGATTTAAAAGGGCCCTGAGGGGCAACTTTTTCACGCAGAGGGTTGTGCATGTATGGAACGAGCTGTCAGAGGAAGTGGTGAGGCTGGTACAATTATCTTTAAAATGCGTCTGGCTGGGTACATGAATAGGAATGGTTTAGAACCAAAAGAGCCACATGCTGGCAAATGGGACTAGATTAATTTTGGATATCTGTTTGGCACAGACGAGTTTGACCAAAGGGTCTGTGCTGTATGACTAATTGGCTTCGGTGAAAGCAAAAGTGTGGTTGTGAAGACTGGACTTTCAGAGCAACTTTCAAAGATGTTTTGCCCTTACTGGGAGCAGAAGAAGTTACAATGAAATATTTGATTTGTGAGAGAGCAACTGAGTGAGTGTGGACATTTGGGATTTTGGTGTAAAGTGGGAATTCATTGCCCTGTGAGGATCAAGCCCTTCCTATCCAGTCATTTCATCTGGTGGATGAGACTCGGCAGTTCATGGAGGCAGTCAATCCAGATAATATTTTATAAATTCCTGCTTTGGAAATAGAAACAGTCTGAGTCAAGACTGAGATACAGGCAAACTCTGACCTCATACCTTTAGTGCATTGTCTGAGCTGAGATACCACCTTTTGTTGTAAAGCCTTATGTTATCTTGAAAGGGTGCCTTACAAGACGTTCTGGGATTTACATATGAATGATACCTGCAATCCATTCTAAAAGATGAAAGACTTAACAATCCAGATTTGTTCAATATATCATTTCCGTGGCAGGCCACAAATGTCTTTCCATAAAGTCTGTGCCTTATGGTCTTATTCTACATAACCACCTGATGAAGGAGCAGTGCTCCGAACGCTGGTCCTTCCAAATAAACCTGTTGGACTATAACCCGGGTTTGTGTGATTTTTAACTTTGCCCAGGTTAGGGTGGATTGACCGTGCTAAATTATGCATAGTGCCCAGGGATGTGCAGGTGAGGGTGGATTGGCCATGTTAAAGTACCCATCGTGCCCAAGGAGGTGCAGGTTTGTGTGGGTGAGCCATGCTAACTTACACGTAGTGTCCAGCGATGTGCAAGGTAGGGTGGATTGGCCAAGGGATATTGGCCAAGTGCTGGCAAATGGGACTAAATTGATTTACAATATCTGGTCAGCGTAGACGAATTGGACCAAAGGGTCTGTTACTGTGCGGTATATCTTAATGACTCTGGCTTTCTACTAATGTTTCCCACGTCTCTTCTGTTCAGTTTCTCTCTGGTGTCTGTGTTATTCCTCAAGCTACATTCCTGATTCATCCTGA
>NW_025164312.1:0-1618 GCF_004010195.1 Chiloscyllium plagiosum
TTGGGAGAGGAGGAGGTTACAGAGATATGAACTATTATTGGAGTTAAAAATTATTGAAGACACCGGTCCACAAGCCATGCCATAGGTGCAGTGTTGGGGTTTAGCAAGTTTTAGTACAACAGAACTTAAAAGTCGGGGTGGGGATTGTGCGTGGGGTGGGCCTGTACTGTATTCCCCCTCCAGATCTGTATCGATGTCATGTCTTGTGAACAGAGGTTTGGAGCCTTCTCATTCCTCTCTTCTCAGTTATCGAGACTGGATGAAGTTATCAATACTGAGGGTTGCAGAGTTAGTAAGGACACTTCAGACTGGCCAAGGTTACAGGTAGAGAGAGTTGGTGGGACTGGAAGAGGTGACAGTCCTCAATAGGATGGTACACATTCACGGATGATTTTAATGACTGCAGGAGGTTACAGAGTTAAGAAGGCGAGTAGTGATGGAAGGAGGTCACAGAGATAGATAAGATTGCAGAGATTGGCCAAGGTTACAGATCTTGGAACGGTCACGTGGCTTCATAATTTACACAAAGGGAACATGGGCATGAATGGCTGTGCGAGCTGGAGAGGTTTATACAGATAAGGAGGTTTATAGGGATGGTAGAAGGTTCATGGGAGTGAGGTGCTGTAGGATAGGATGGAGGAGTGCTGTGGGGACTGGAGAAGTTTGCAGTGATATGATGGAAAGGCTTGAGGAAGGTACACAGATGGGGCGATTGGTAAGGACTGGAGGATATTAAACAGACAGGGTGTGCTGTAGTACTGGACATTTTGAGAGAGATAAGGATAAGGTGGTGTTTGGGGATAATGACCATAATTCTGTACGTTTTGAAGTCATGATGGAAAGAGCTAAGGATCATGCAGAAGTTTGGGGAATGCTACATATCATTTCATTATCACTATCACTGATCATTCTTACTAGCATTAGACAGGATTTGAAAAATATAGACTCAGAGGAGCTATTTGCAGTCGAGCCTACAATTGGAAAGAGGGAGTATTTTCAAGTGATACAGTGAGAATTCAGGGCCAGCGTGTACCATGAACAATGAATGACAAAGGCACCAAGTTCAGCAAATACTGATCAAGTGATGTTGTGAGTTTGGTAAAGAAAATACAGTGCAATAAAATCAGGCGAAGCCCTTCAACAACAATAGACAGTGGAGGGGGGTCCTTAAAAATGAGGGGCACTCAATAGGCAGACACTAGTAAGAAAAAGCTACAAGATATTTTATGACGAGAGTCAGAGTAAGAAGATTCCCAGCTAAAGAGTACGGCCTGTTGGAAACCAAGGGACGATCTGCGCATGGAGCCAGAGGAAGTAGCTGAGGTCTTCGATGTATGCTTCCCATCTGTATTCACACAGGAGAAAGACATTGTAGCCAGGGATTTCAGTCGGGATGGTGAGACTCGAGAACATGTTAAGATCAATAAGGAGGTATTAAATGCTTTCACAGGCATAAAGGGGGAGAGATTCCCAGTGCCCAATGAAATGTATTGCAGGCTGCAGTGGGAGGTAACGGAGGAGATTGCTGCGCCCTTTTGGATCTCTTTAATACTTTGCTGGTCACAGAGATATTGGGTAAAAATTCGGAACAATTCTCAGGGACAAGATGTATCAACAT
>NW_025164313.1:0-1618 GCF_004010195.1 Chiloscyllium plagiosum
CAGGGAAACTCGTGCCTCTCTGGTTCAAGTACAACCCGACCCCAACTTGAGGATAATCCTTGGGATCGCCCAGTGAAACTATTTAGTGAGCGGAGAAATGAGAATGGATTATCTCTTTCACATGACTGTACGACAGGCCCCCAACAGTCAGCGGGAATTTCAGCAGCAAACATGTCAGGAGATCTCAGATATCTGTAAGAATGTGAGCGTTGTAACTTTCCAACTGGGAATGCGATAGAATTCAGAGCTTTGATGGGAGGAATTTGTCAACTATGGTCAAGAAAGCTGTCTCAGTCAATATGTAAATAGGCGAACTGGAGAAACGGCCAAAACTTGGCCTCCCCTTCTGAAACAATTCGGGAAAAGGGACTGAGGTGTTAGTGCGCAAGCATTTTGTCAAAGAGAACACAATTCTATTAGATTAAAAATAGTTATGGAAATGAACAGGCCTGGTCCACAAATTAAAGAGTAAAATTGGCCTTGCCGCATTCCAGATATTATTAGTCAAGTCCTTTCAAACGTTAATTATTGGAGGCTATTTCCAGTTAAAAGGACGTGTGGCAAGTGGGAAACTTTCAAAAGAGAGAAACAACGAGAGTTCAGGGCAGCATATTCCTGTTAATATGAAGGATAATGCTGACGCCGGGAGGAAATACTGGAAGACTGTGCATATTGAGGCTCTGGTCAAGAAAAAGGGACAGATAACATATATAGTGAGCCGGATTAAGTGAATCACTTTAATAACATTTCAGGTGTGGTAGTGCACTTAACACGGAACTCAGGAGGGCTAACGGGGGACCTGAGAAAGTGTTGGCGGATTGGATTCATGAAAATCCAAAGAGAAACTACATGTATATAATAACTAAACATGAACGTTCGACCGCATGTAGTCCCTTAAAGATCAATGGGGCCATCAATGCATGGAACCAAATGAAATGGGTGAGAACCTAATCGACAATTTCACGTCATTGTGGAGAAAACCTGGGGAAGTCAGGGAAATCAAGAAAGATGTCTTCAAAAGAGTCTACATTACAGAACAGGACGTACTTGAGTTTTTGAAACTTATAAAGATAGCCAAATCCCTGGGAATTAATCAAGTACATCCCAGATCATTATGGGAAGCTCAGGAAGAAATATCGGAGCCCCTTAGAGATATTCCTACTGACCGCCTCAGGTAAGCCGAGAGGTTGGCTAATGTTATGCCAGCAAGTTATTTGAAAACAAAGCCTGCAAGTGAAATCCAGAGACCCAAACACCAATTATCTTGATGTCAGTTGTGCGTGCTTTGTTGGAAGCGATTCTGAGGGACAGGAATCACGTATATTTGGAGCATTGTTAAGCGATAGTCGGCACGACTTTGTGCTTGGATTGAGAGTGTGTTGTTGGAAAAGCAAAGCAGGTCAGGCAGCATCCTAGGAGCAGGGAAATTGTCATTTCGTCCGAGAGCCCTTCATCAGGAATGAGGCTGGGAGCCGCGGGGTGTAGAGATATAAGGGAGGCGGCGGCGCTGGGGAGAAAGTAGTTGAGAGTGCAATCGGTCGATGGAGGCGGGTGTAAAGTAATAGAACGGAGAGGAGGGTGGAGGATAGAGGTGGGAAAGAAAATTGACAAGTGGGAC
>NW_025164314.1:0-1618 GCF_004010195.1 Chiloscyllium plagiosum
CTGTCCAGCACGGGGGGCTATGCGGACCACAGCAGCGCATTGTTCTATAACCCCGTACTAGATATCTGTCCAGCTTGGGGAGCTATGCAGTTCAATCAGTGCATTGATCTATAAACCCGAACTAGATATCTGTCCAGCACCGGGAGCTGTGCAGACCACAGCAGTGCATTGATCTATAAACACGGACTAGATATCTGTCCAGCACCGGGAGCTGTGCAGAAAACAGCAGTGCATTGATCTATAAACCCGGACTAGATATCTGTCCAGAAAGGAGAGCTATGCAGGTCAAGCATTGCATTGATCGATAAACACGGACTAGATGTCTGGCCAGCATCGGGAGCTGTACAGATTAAAGCAGAGCACTAATGTGTGAACCAGAAACAAATATCCATTCAGCACTGGGAGCTGCACATCCCGCATCATTGCATTATATATAAACCTCTACAAGATATAGTTAAACACTTGCTGCTCCTATATCAGGGCCTATTGATGTGAACAAAAGAGGTTGACGCAAGAGTTCAGATATGAGGGACTGGCCCTGATGCCAAGGCAGTTTTTGCCTTTTGTTGATATCAAGGAGCTTAACAAAACTGGACTTAATGGGAATCAGAGTAAACTCTCCAGTGTTTGTAGTCAAACATGGCACAAAGGAAGAAGTTCACCATCTCATTCCTGGTCTCCTCTGTGGGAGATCATCAGGGTAGCTTTCTCTTCACAAATATCTTCAGCTGCTTCGTCAATGTCTCCCTTCTCCCACCCCTATCCTCCCCATCATAAGATCAGAAGTGGGAATGGTCACCGAAGATTCCACAATGTTCAGAACATTGTGTCCCCCCTCAGCTCCTGAACTGGTCTGTGTCCAAGTGCAGGAAGACCCAGACTCCATTCAGGCGTGTGCTGTTAACGTTTCTGTAAGATTCATGTAACAGCACTGCCTGACACTGCACATTGCCACAGTAAAACAAGAGTTCATTCAGCACCTAACGCTGGTTTCACGGGAATATGAGGAAGTCATTCAGCCCATTGACACTCTTGGAGAAGAACAGGGACAGCCCATTCAGTGCTTCCAGCATATTACTCAGGAAGGGAAGGAGTCTAGTGTGATGGACTACACCAGGAACCCTCGAAAATATTTGAAGGCGGTAACCTAGATTCTAATGTTTCTTATTTTAAAGGAAATGTAAAGTGTCTCTACCAGATGCAATGTGACTGGTCAAACCACTCAGTGTGAAGCAAAACATCATTAATTTAAACAAGAAAGATAAAATGAAACCAAAGAAAGAGGAATTTAGTATAACTCAATTCTGTTGGACAAGTTAACAGAATAATAGATCGTGGAGCTATTACTAATGAACTGTTCCAATGTAGGGAAATCGCATAAACACAGACCCTGGCAATAAAAAATATTCA
The DNA here is from genome assembly GCF_004010195.1 of Chiloscyllium plagiosum. Classification (NCBI taxonomy): domain Eukaryota; kingdom Metazoa; phylum Chordata; class Chondrichthyes; order Orectolobiformes; family Hemiscylliidae; genus Chiloscyllium; species Chiloscyllium plagiosum. The sequence continues at coordinate 1,411 of NW_025164314.1, forward strand.
GACCCAGAATGTCACAAAAGTTTCTCCAATCAGGAATTAAAAACAACATCAAGAGAAAAATTCAGAAGATTCCAACTCTGTGGAGACCCCAATAGTTTTTGATGTTGCTGAGAAACCATTGTGAACAGCATGACATTCAGTATGGGTTCACACGCCAACTGCACAATAACTTGGAGATAGTTAATTATGGCAAATAAAATATTAGGAA
>NW_025164315.1:0-1618 GCF_004010195.1 Chiloscyllium plagiosum
AATGGATTTGTTTGACATTTATTTAAAATATTAAAACTTTGCTTTCAATCCTGAATGTCATCAACAACAAAGTACAATCGCAGTTGAGAAATGTAAAATCTGCGCTGTCTCAGCAGGCTCGATGAGTGAGTGAATTCTTTCCCCCAGTGGATCTCTCTGCCGTCTCAGCAGGGTCGATGAGTGAGCTAACTGTTATTTTTTCAAATGAAGCAGGTAAATACGTTCTGCCCACTGCAAACTCTCTGGTGTACTGAGAGTTGAGATGATCGCCGGAACCTCGTCCCACAATAAAAACAATTGAAATGTCTCTCATCCTGTGAAAATGTCGATGGAGCATCAGTCCTGCAGAGACTGGAGAGCACATCCCACACACTAGATATTTGCCGGTCTCTCTTCAAGGTGAAGGCGTTCATGATAAAACGATCACAAGGAACTTCCCACAGTGTAAGCATTTAAAAGGTGTCTTCTTTGTGAACACGTTGATGCCATGTCAGTCCACAGGAACATTTACAGCACTTCCATCGGTCTGGGCGTTGAAAAGACGTTTTCATAATGTTGTTGGGACTTTATATCGCTCGGACATTTGCAGTACGTCCGTTAGTTGTGGAATTAAAGATGTCTGTCCTCTGGGTGAGCACGTGGATCGGACGTCAGGTCCCCAGAAGTTTTCAAGGACTCTCATTCGTGTGAGCACATTTCCCATGCATCAACTACACAGAGGAATGATAACATTTTCCAAAGTCTGGTCACATAAAAGGTTTCTCATTAGTATGAGCACAGTGTTGGATAATCCAATCATTGGACGTTTTAAAGCATTTTTCCGCATTCGAGACATTGAAATTATTTCTCCTCATTGTGCCCGAGCAGGTTTCACAGAAGGTCCGAGAAGGAGTTTACCCCTTCCCACACACTGAGCTTGTTCCAGGTGTCATTGCTTTCATGGGGTTCCAGCTCTGATGGAGAAATGAATGTACACATGTCTACAGTCTCACCTAAGTATGACTGCAATTGTAGTTTGTGAGTTCTGATGATAGCAGAAGCCATGTCCACACACACAACAAGTGAACGATTCTCTCCCAGTATAAACGGAGTCTTTTCCTTCCACGTTTAAACTCTGATCGAAGTTCAATTTGGGAGGAAATGCGCAACTTCATCAGATCATGGTGGAGTGATTTTTGAAAAAACTCTTTCCCTTCTAATATGCTGTGAAATTGATTATGTATATTCTTAAGAATCAAGAGAATGAGAAAGAGTCTATCACAGACTCTGGATTGTGCCTGAAGATAGGGATTGAAATTAAGAGATGTAGACAACAACAATTTGACTGGACGTTTGCAAGAATCTTTCATACAGACAGCCTCCAGTACTGAGAAGGAGAAGGTCAACAGTTGGATGTTAATCCCATCAACTCACTGTTCGCTTGAGGTCAAACACTGTCCGGACGTGTCCGATATCCTGTCCTGTTGAAGCAGATATTTCCTACAATTGAATCATGCAAAACTGAGTACTGAGAAGGAGAAGGTCAACAGTTGGATGTTAATCCCATCAACTCACTGTCCACTGGGGGAAAGAATTCACTCACTCATCAAACACTGTCCGGACGTGTCCGATATCCTGT
>NW_025164316.1:0-1618 GCF_004010195.1 Chiloscyllium plagiosum
TTCCAGGTGAAGACACATACAGACCCCAAACAACACCGCATGCCTAAAATACGTTGTCTTACTGGAAGGGTCACCTCCTTTACATTGATAATACCTGAAGATATCTCCAGGCAGGAGTTCAAAGGAACTCTGGAATTTGCATATTCATCAATCAAAACCTGCATCTCCATTCTAACCGAATTAAGATTTAGCAGCCATCTTAGATGTGTTCAATTCATGTGCATGTTTTATATAAGCCTTTTAAATCTTCCTAATAAATTTTGTGCCTAAGGTCTTCTCTCTCTAACACCTGACGAAGGATCAGGACAATGAAAGCTTGTGTCTTCAAATAAGCCCGTCAGTCTATAACCTGGTGCTATATGATTATTGACCTTACTCATCCCAGTCCAAAGCTCGCACCTCCATATCATGGTTTTTATTGGTTAGCCAATTCTCTCTCCAAGCACATAAATCGTCCCAACCCCATGTGCTCTTGTCTTGCATATTAATCTTTCGTCAAGCATGTTATGCATTGCCTTCTTGAAGTCCAGATATAATACATCTTTCAGGTCCCCCTTATTCAACTTGTTTGTCACACTTCTTAATACAAAAAAAATAGGAAAATCATTCAAACATGATTTATCCTTAATACAATCATGTCGACTTTGATGGATTGTGGTTTGACTTTCAAAGTCTCCTGTTGTTAATTCGTTAATAACAGATTTGAACAATTTATCTTTAGTCCCAATCGTTTGCTCATACCTTTCCACTCCCGAGTTAAGTTGGTTATTCTAAGTTCTTCTCTTTTCATAACCTCGACAGTCCATTTCAATTCCTGTGAAATAGGCACGAGGCTGTGAAAGATTGGTTCCAATTGCTATGTGAGGGGCATGGGTGGCTGATTAGATTCATTCTGTTCCTGCTTTCCACACACGATGGGCTGAATGTCCTCCTGGTGTTCCTATACTATAGCTTCGATGTCTTGCATGTCCTGCGCCTGTTCCTGACCAAGCCACTTAAGATACCATCGTCCTCATCCTGTTGCACAATGACAAGTATGGAGACTTATGGAATCTCCCTGCTGTTATGCCACATTTCGAGTGTTGAATTTAGCAGGCAGGTTGCGTTGTCCACAATAGGTAGTTCAGTTGTAAGCACTGCTGCCTCCCAGCACCAGAGATCTGGTTCAGTTTCAGTTCTCGGGTCACTGTGTGTGTGGATTTTGCACATTCCCCCTGTGCCTGCAAGGGGTGTCTGTCGTGTACTGCAGTTTCCTCCCAAAGTCCCAAGATGTGCCAATTAGGTGCATTAGTCATGGAAAATGTTAGGTTGCAGAGATTGGGTTGGGAAGGGGGTGAGGGAGTGGGGTTTGTATGGGATGGCCTTCGGGGGATCAGTGTGGAGTCGATGGGTTAAATGGTCTGCTTCCAAACTGTCGGGATTCTATGATTAACACCTTCATTGCAGAAATCAGTTGAGGGAATAATATCTGTGTTAATACCAATACGCTTTCTTGGTGAGGAGATTAAATCTGTGCACATTATTCCAGAAGTGATCTCATTAAGACCCTGTACAGCTGCAGCTACACTTTACCAGCCTGCTGTAAGATTCCTACTCAGGTTAGAGCAGGCTCAGCTGT
>NW_025164317.1:0-1618 GCF_004010195.1 Chiloscyllium plagiosum
GAAAACATTCAATGTTTTGGCATCAACCACTTTCTGTGATAGGGAGTTCCACAGGCTCTCCACTCTCTGACTGAAGAAATTTCACCTCAACTCAGTCTTGAATGGTCTACCCCATATCTTCAGCCTATGACCCCTGGTTCTGGATTCTCCAGTCATTAAGAACATCCTTCCTACATTTACCCTATTTAGTCCTGTTAGAATTTTATAATGTTCTATGAGATCTCCCCTCAACCCCCATTCATCGAGTCATAGAGGTGTACAGCACGGAAACAGACCCTTCGGTCCAATTCGTACATGCTGACCAGATATCCCAAACCAATCTAGTCCCATTTCCCAGCATTTAGCCTATAGCTCTGTAAACCTTTCTAATTCATATTACCATCCAGATGCCTTTTAAATATTGTAATTGTTCCACCCTCCACCACTTGCTCTGGCAGCTCATTCCATGCACGCATCACTCTCTGTGTGAAAAAGTTTCCCCTTAGGTCCCTTTTAAATCTTTTCCCTCTCACCTTAAACCTAGACTCTAGTTTTGGACTCTGCTACCCTGGGGAAAAGACCTTGGCTACTCACGCAGTCCATGCCCCTCATGATTCTATAAACCTTTACAAGGTCACCCCTCAGCCTCCATCAACACCAGTGAATATACAGAACAACCTTGGTTATCCGAACATCAGTTATCCGAATTTTGGATTATCCAAATAAGAGCTCAAAGTCCCTAAAAACATTATCCGTTATTCAAACACTCAGTTATCCAAACAAAATACTCCTCCGCCCATCTAATTTGGATAATCGAGGTTGTTCTGTAATCCTAACTGATCCAGTTTGTCTTCATAGGTGAGTCTTGTCATCCCAGGAATCATTATGGTAAACCTTCACTGCTCACTCTCCATAGACTGAACACCCTTCCTCAGAAAAGCAGGGCAAAACTGCACACGGTTCTCTCGGTGTGATCTCACTAAGCTCCTGTACAATTGCAACAAGACATCCCTCCTCCTGTACTCGAATCCTTTTGTGAAGAAGGCCAAACTATCAGCAACTGTTTTACAAGATTTTGTTGCACCTCCTGCTTTCCCAATCTGGCAGCAGTCTGTGGAGTTCTGAGGAAGGGTCAGAAGGAGAAGACCTGAAACATTAACTCTGCTTTCCCTCCACAGATACTGCCAGATCTGCAGAGTTTTTCCAGCAATTTCTGTTTTTCTATCTGGGAGCAAGGCTGGAAGCAGTGGTGCCCAAGCGAGACAGATTGTTACATGATATTAAAGACACTAACATTGTGTGTCAGCTGTGGCTGTGATGGTAATACTGACGGTTGTGGGTCCAAGTCCCACTGCAGTATTTACTGCACATTTCGGTGACTGACAATGAAAGTCTGAGGGGCCAACATGCAGATGATGTGCTAGACGCAGCTCCTATCTGCCCAGTTCTAGTCCAACAGGTTTATTTGAAATCACAAACATTCGGAGCGCTGCTTCTTTTCTCCTTTTCTCAGCAGAGAGCGGCGTGAGCTGGGCGCAAGTGAGGTTGGAGCGCAGAGCTGGTCGGGAAGGTAAGTGATATATAAAGAACTTACCTCGACGCCAACGTCTTTTCTCAGCAGAGAGCGGCGTGAGCTGGG
>NW_025164318.1:0-1618 GCF_004010195.1 Chiloscyllium plagiosum
TCCCTGTCACTCACTGAGATTCAATCCCTGTCATTTAGTTAGATTCAATCCCGGTCTCTGACTGAGATTGAATCCCAGTCACTGACAGAGATTCAGTCCCTGTCACAGACTACGGTTCAATCCCTGTCACTGACTGAGATTAAATCTCTGTCACTGACTGAGGTTCAATTCCTGTCACTGACTGAGACTAAATCCATGTCAATGACTGAGATTCATCCCTGTCACAGACTGAGGTTCAATACGAGTCACTGACTGAGGATCAATCCCTGTCACTGACTGAGGCTCAATCCCTGTCACTGACTGAGATTCAATCCCTGTCACTGACTGAGGTTCAATCCCTGTCACTGACTGAGGCTCAATCCCTGTCACTGACTGTGATTCAATCCCTGTCACAGACTGAGATTCAATCCCTGTCACTGACTGAGGTTCAATCCCTGTCACTGACTGAGGCTCAATCCCTATCACTGACTAAGGATCAATCCCTGTCACTCACTGAGATTAAATCACTGTCATTTACTAAGATTCAATCCCGGTCACTGACTGAGATTGAATCCAAGTCACTGACAGAGATTCACTCCCTGTCACAGACTGCGGTTCAATCCCTGTCACTGATTGAAGCTTAATCCCTGTCACTAACAGAGGTTCAATCCCTGTCACTGACTGAGATTCAATCCCTGTCATTGACTGAGGTACAAATCCTGTCACTGACTGAGGTTCAATCCCTGTCACTGACTGACATTGAATCTCTGTCACAAACTGAGGTTCAATCCCTGTCACTGACTGAATTGAATCTCTGTCACAGACTGAGATTCAATCCCTGTCACTGACTGAGATTCAATACCTGTCACTGACTGAGGATCAATCCCTGTCACTGACTGAGTTTCAATCCCTGTCACAGACTGAGATTCAATCCCTGACACCAAGTGTGGTTCAATCCCTGTCACTGACTGAGGGTCAATCCCTGTCACTGACTGAGGATCAATCCCTGTCACTGACTGAGGGTCATTCCCTGTCACTGACTTAGATTCAATCCCTGTCACTGACTGAGATTCAATATCTGACACTGTCTGAGATTCAATCCCTGTCACTAACTGAGATTCAATCCCTGTCACTAACTAAGGTACAATCCCTGTCACTGACTGAGCTTCAATCCCTGTCACTGACTGAGATTCAATCCCTGTCACTGACTGAAGCTCAATCCCTGTCACTGACTGAGATTCAATCCCTGTCACTGACTGAGATTGAATCCCTGTCACTGACTGAGATTCAGTCCCTGTCACAGACTACGGTTCAATCCCTGTCACTGACTGAGATTAAATCTCTGTCACTGACTGAGGTTCAATTCCTGTCACTGACTGAGATGAAATCCATGTCACTGACTGAGATTCATCCCTGTCACAGACTGAGGGTCAATACGTGTCACTGACTGAGGATCAATCCCTGTCACTGACAGAGGCTCAATCCCTGTCACTGAGTGAGATTCAATCCCTGTCACTGACTGAGGTTCAATCCCTGTCACTGACGGAGGTTCAGTCCCTGTCATTGACTGAGATTCAATCCCTGTCATTGACTGAGGCTCTATCCATGTCACTGACTGAGAATCAATCCCTGTCACAGA
>NW_025164319.1:0-1618 GCF_004010195.1 Chiloscyllium plagiosum
TTCAAGTTTTGATTCGTCTCTCGGTAGATTATTATGTACAATTCTGCAATCCACATAACAAAAGCGATATGACAACTGTGGAAACGGTGCAGAAGTGATTGGCCAATATATTGTCTGGATTGAAGAACTTCAGCTATGATACAGTTCAGACAGGCTGGCCTTATTTTTCTGAAAGCAGGAGAGATTGAGAGGAGACAGTATTGAGATGTAGGAAATAATGAGGGGCATGGATTGGGTAAACTTAATGAAAAATCGCTCTATGGTGGAGGGATCAATCGAAAAGTAGCCATAGATTTAAGGTATGAGTCATAAAAGTTCGAGTAGCTGTAAATAAAATAACTTTATCAGCTTGCATTCGAGGATCATTGACGTCATTGACGCTCTGTGGCGACGTTCGTCAGTGCGTACAGCTCATTACTGAGAGGTTGCTGTTCTCCCACGACTCAGGAACAGAGGAACAGGTGTTCCCATACCATCTGTTTTTTTTGGCCGAACAGTTTTCCGAGTTTTTACCGAGGTCAGAAAAATGTTCCTCATAAGGCTCGAAGGGAGAAACTCCCAGTTTTAGGAGAGTTGTATCCTGATGACATGTATGTGTCTGCAAAGCGTGAGATCAGACTGTTCCCATGGTCCACAATGAATGCCCCAGAATTCATTTTGGAAACATCAAATCAATTGAAGGCAATTTTCATCCTGCGAAGGGCAGTAGAAAGCTTGAGTTCACTGACAGTCTGCTTTTGGAGATACTGCGAGGGGCCTGCAACAAGGGAACTCCCCAGTCACTGAGGAGCAATTAGTCCTCTCGTTTGGTTGTTAATATAAAAGAGGGTGTACCCACGCATGGAGAGATCGCTGTTCTTCTCCACCGAGTAGCAATGCAGAGTGATGTCGAGGACAACAACTTGTACAACACAAAAATAATAGAACAAGCTAATCAGAGTGCAGCCAGAGAATTTCTTTTAATAGGGTCAGGGATAAGTATCCAAACGGAAACCAAATCCAATGAGGAACCACAAATGCGTTTCTCTATTGTTGAATGGCAAGTGAAAGATTGTGGACACTCGGAATTTAAAACAAAAACAGAAACTGCTCAAGGAACTCGGCAGGTTTGTCAGTACCTCTGAGGGAAGATAGCGTTCTGAGAAACTCCTGAAGAAGCTCTGAATCGTTGTCTCTATTTGTCTCTCCCCAGATGCTGCCAGATCTGTGTAGTTTCTCCTGCAATTTCTCCATTTCTTTTTAACTGAAAAACCATTTCAACCATCGAGATTGTTTACACAGACCACACATGTCCTGACATTTAACATTGTCAAAACTGTGGTGATTGAATTCAAACAAACCGAACAGTGATTATCTATCCCTCAACTCCACAGGTGGGGAGAATTTGAAACCAGTTTAGTAGCGCGCTTCGGCAGTGGTGGCCACGTGGTTGAGGCGATTAGTATTAAATCCACTGTGGATTCCTCACGCAGTTCAACGTGACTGAGAGTCGAGCGGGAACTTGAAGAGTGCTTGTTCTCTGCATTTATTTGAAATTGAAATCGCAGGATTAGGTGAAATGCGTATAACTCAGATAAGGAACGATAGGAAACTGCAACCAACCGCCTGTCAGGATGGA
>NW_025164320.1:0-1618 GCF_004010195.1 Chiloscyllium plagiosum
GTCGGAGGGTCAGTGCTGAGGGAGTGCACGAGTTGAAACATTCTATTAACATGTCTCCTGTTAAACTTGCCCCCAAACCTGTTGTGTTTCAGTCTGACCCCCCCACATTGTTCTAAACCCCATCAGTCATGGCCAAACCTGTTTAACCATTCTCAATACTCAAATGCCTTCGTCCCAAGGACCAGTCGAGAGAGTGTGTTCTGAACAGTGCCAAATGCCTGGTCATCGTTGCCTTGATCGAGTACATGGTAGTGCCTTGCTGACTCAGCCACCCCCTGGACAGCCGGAATATGCTTCCTGTGGTTTAACCTCCAAAGCCCCTGGCACTAGAGGCCCCGATTCCATCTGCTATCTGCATGCCTCGCTGCATCTGTGTATCATCCACAGAGACTCCGAAAGCCCGTGTTGTTCCAGATCACTCTCTCCATTTGAATTACGGTCACCATTTCGACTGTTTCCCCCAGCCTGTGTCACCTCCCACTGACCAGCGTTGATCAAGGTGAAGACGTACAGAACTAGAGGGGCATAGGGTTAGGGTGAGAGGGGAAAGGTTTAAAAGGGACCTAAGGGGCAACATGTTCACCCAGAGGGTGGTACGTGTGTGGAATGAGCTGCCAGAGGAAGTGGTGGAGGCTGGTACAATTACAACATTTAGGAGGCATCTGGATGGGTATATGAATAGGAAGGGTTTGGAGGGATATGGGCCGGGTGCTGGCAGGTGGGACTAGATTGGGTTGGGATATCTGGGTCAGCATGGACGGGTTGGGCCGAAGGGACTCTTTGCATGCTGTCCATCTCTCTGACTCTGTGAGACTATGACTCATTAAATGGGCCATCTCCCCTTTGAATGACCCAGCATCCTAACCACAACATGTCCGCCCACCTGCTCATGTATCGTTGGCCACTTTGGGCACATTGCACTCTGCACCAGGCTCCAATTCATGGAAATAAAGGACAAAGTATTAAGGTAGGGTTGGGGAGGTTGGTATGGGGTTGGGAGAGGTTACAGAAAAGGCGTACGGTATGTTAGCTTTTATTGGGTCATTGTGTGGCCACATCTGGAGTATTGCGCACAGTTCTGGTCACCACATTATAGGAAGGATGTGGAAGCTTTGGAAAGCGTTCAGTGGAGATTTACCAGGATGTTGCCTGGTATGGAGGGGAGGTCTTACGAGGAAAGGCTGAGGGACTTGAGGCTGTTTTCATTAGAGAGAAGAAGATTGAGAGGTGACTTAATAGAGACATATAAGATAATCAGAGGGTTAGATAGGGAGAGCATTTTTCCTCAGGATGGTGATGGCTAGCACGAGGGGGCATAGCTTTAAACTGAGGAGCTGATAGATATAGGACAGATGTCAGAGGTAGTTTCTTTACTCAGAGAGTATGAGGGGTGTGGAAAGCCTGCCTGCAACAGACTCACCAACTTTAAGGGCATTTAAATGGGCATTGGATAGGCATGTGGATGAGAATGGGATAGTGTAGGGTAAATGGGCTTCAGATTGGGTCGGCGACAACATCGAGGGCCGAAGGGCCTGTACTGCGCTGGAACGTTCTGTGTTCTAGAGATAGGGAGTGGGTTACAGAGATAGGGAGTGGGTTACAGAGATAGGGAGGGGGT
>NW_025164321.1:0-1619 GCF_004010195.1 Chiloscyllium plagiosum
CACTGTGAATACAGTCCTCATACCTCACCCTGACATGACTCATAAAATGCTTTGTTCTCTCTAACTGCAACATCCAATAACAGAATTTTCAGGAAAATCACAACCATTAACTTCCTAATTGCAGAATATGAGAGCATAAGGAACAAGATCGGATGGTAATTCGGATGGTCAGGCCTGTCGTGTCATTGTATAATATTATGGATGATCGACTGTTGTTATCAACTCTGCTTTATTTCCCAATTCTTCACATCCCTCAATTCTATGGCAGGTCAAAAACCCACCTACCTCCTCTGTAAATACTTTCAGTGATATAGCTCCACGAACTCTCTTGACCAGATAATTTCTGACATTCACTATCCTCTGTGAGAAAGTTACACTCCCCAACCATACACTATAACCTATTTGTATGTTCAAAAGAGGTGAACACAGCAGCTCGTGTAAGAGTGACAGACCCTGATATCAAGGCAGGAATTGACTCAGGATGGTATCAAGAAACGTTGACTAAATTAAATTTAATAGGAATCAGCCACAATCTCTCCACTGGAGGTCAGCCAACGCACAGAGCAAGATGCCCATGGTGGTGGACATCAATCCTTTCAGTCCCGGGACATCCCTACAGGAGATCCTCAGGGAAGCTTCCTCGACAAAATCATCTTCAGCTGCGTCATAAATGTCCTTCCCCATCATTACATCAGAAATGGGGATGATCACTGAAGATCACACAATGTTCAGAACATTTTCCCCCCTCAGCTCCTGAAGCAGTCTATGTCCATGTGCAGCAAGAACCGGATAGCATTCCAGTTTGTGCTGTTAAAGTGTCGGTAAAGTTTATGTAATAGCAGGGCCAGACATTGCACATTTCCATAGTTAAAAGAGGAGCTCATTCATCATCTCAAGCTGGTTACACACGAATATGAGCTAGCATTCAGCCCATCAAATCTACTGAACTGGAAGAGTGGCAATACATTTGATACTCCTGCCTGATACATAGGAAGAGGAAGGGTCTGGTCAGTATATCGAACTCCAGAAACAGTCTCCAGAAACTATTCCACGGGACCAGGAAGAGGCAATTCAGCCTCGCAAAGGCTTATATAGGAACAGGAAGGTGTCACTGATGCTCCAACATGACAAATCACAGGAGCAGATCATGATGTTCATCATGGTTCCATTGCCTGTGGAACAATTGCTGCTTTAACGTGGTTTGCTGGCAGTGAGGAGGGAAGCAAGATGTTTTCTGTCAAGTCTCAAGGAGACATCTTCCATCTCCGAAAAGGCAGACCCATGTTCTCCGTGTGGATCAGAAGCTGGTGGGAATAGATAACTCTTTTAGAATGAAGATATTATGGCTGATGTTGGGATTGTGAATAACATGACGTTCAGTGCAGGATCACACATGAAATGCACTGCATTAATATGTGGAGTTTTTATTAAAATTCTGGATTTCCTGCTCTCTCATTGATATGGGGAATAGGGGGTAGTTGGGGGGAATGTTCTCAGAGGTACTAAAAGTATCTAGAATTTCGTAAAGTTAGTAAAAAAACAAGAAGCCGTGGGATTTATCACCGTATCAGTGTCTGTTTAGAACATCATGTGAGATTGTCCATCCCCCTGAAGTTCCA
>NW_025164322.1:0-1619 GCF_004010195.1 Chiloscyllium plagiosum
GTTTAACTTTGCAAATGTCCTCAATAATGGATTATAATAATTGTCTTAAATTACAATGGTTTATCATTATGTTTTACTCCCAAATGTATACAGTTATTATAATTTCTTCCCGTTGAAAAACTTTACGTTTTCTTTGAATTCCTGTTTAATGGGCAAAAGTTTTTAAGAGATCTGCTCCAATTGCTGTTTGAGGCATGTGTGGCTGAATGGACTCATTATCCTGCTGGTGTACAATCTCGATAGGCTGATGTCTTTCTGGTGTTCACATGCTGATGTCTTCAAGGCCAGATTGACCTTCTCCCGTTGATGCGTTAGGGGGTTGAGGGATTATGGAGTCCTCCTGTTGCTGTGTAACATTTTGCGGAGCTGATGGATATACTGAACGGTCTCCTCATGTATCTCGGAGATGGGACCGAGGGAGTGATTGGTCTTCTCTCGTTCCCATACAACAACCATGCGTCTGAATTACCTCTCGTTTCTCATGAAAGAAGTGTCAGATAGTTTTTATCCTTATCCAACTCCCTTGAAATAGGCTCGGTGGGTCTGAATGGCCACCTGTTATCCCAGTGTAACAACCTCTAGTCACTGTAGACCTCTTCCATGTTCCAATGTTACAGACTTGAGGTGGCTGAATGAACTGATCCTGTTGCTGTGTAACAGGATACTGGTTCAGCATGGCCCACTGTTATAGGCGCGAGTGGCTGATTGGCCTCCTTCTGTAAATGTATATCAGGCTCCAGGGGCTGAATAGCCTCGTCCTGTTTTGGTGTAACAGGTTCGAAGGCCTGAATATCCTCCAGTTGTTCTTGTGTAACAGGCTGGATAACGGAATGGATTCCTCCACTATATGTGTAATGCACTTCACTTGTTGACTCCTTCAGTCATCTATGTTGAAATAGGACACTCTTTAAGTTTTGTAAACTCCAATGGCTACTGGGTCAACCTGATCACCCTTTCGTTATAAGCTAGCACCTTCATTGCAGGAATCAGCTGAGGGAACTAACTCTGAGCTGCTTCAAATATAACAATATCCTTTCTTCATTGAAGAGATTAAATCTGTACACACAACTCCAGATGTGATCTCACTAAGACCCTGTACAGCAGCAGCAACACTTTACCAGCCTGTTGGAAAGTTCCACCCAGGTTAGAGCTGTCTCAGCTCTCTGGGGGAATACAGAGCATTGTTGGAAGATCATTGTCTTCTCTACTCCATCAGCATAACGGGAGTTCTGGAGAAATTAATGTTTGAGAAGATAATAAATGATGTGGCGAGATGATCTCTACCATTAATCTCCCCAGAGCCCACATTGCTCAGATTCTACAGAATCTAGTAAGGTGGAGCGCAAAAACAGCAATGAGGAGCAAACATTGATGGGAGTTATATGGCAAAGTGAAAGCTGCTATACAAATGCTGGACATGTTATAAAACAGGAAATGAGATATTCACATTTGTGACTACTTCAGTCATTATGTACTGTTTAAGTTATATCTAATCTGTGTTTACCCAATTGAATGCTAATGCTGGGAAAAATGGATTTCGTGACCACGTGTGAGATGGTTTACATTAACATTATGTCGAGCACTGTGATCGAGATCAGGTTATTTAGGAATTGGTGTTG
>NW_025164323.1:0-1619 GCF_004010195.1 Chiloscyllium plagiosum
CCAGCATCTGCAGTCATTGTTTTTACCACGCCTTGCAAAATGTCCAGATTACAGAGGAGGAAGTGCTGGACGTCTTGAAACGCATAAGGGTGGATAAATCCCCAGGACCTGATCAGGTGTACCCTAGAACGCTGTGGGAAGCTAGAGAAGGGATTGCTGGGCCTCTTGCTGAGATATTTGTATCATCGATAGTCACAGGTGAGGTGCCAGAAGACTGGAGGCTAACGTGGTGCCACTGTTTAAGAAGGGTGGTAAGGACAAGCCAGGGAACTATAGACCAGTGAGCCTGACATTGGTGGTGGGCAAGTTGTTGGAGGGAATCCTGAGGGACAGGATGTACATGTATTTGGAAAGGGGTGATTAGGGGTGGTCAACTTGGCTTTGTGCGTGGGAAATCATGTCCCACAAACTTGATTGAGTATTTTGAAGAAGTAACAGAGGATTTATGAGGGCAGAGTGGTTGATGTCAGCTATATGGAGTTCAGTAAGGCATTCGACAAGGTTCCCCACGGGAGACTGGTTAGCAAGGTTAGATCTCACGGAATACAGGGAGAACTAGCCATTTGGGTACAGAACTGGCTCAAAGGTAGAAGACAGAGGGTGGTGGTGGAGGGTTGTTTTTCAGACTGGAGGCCTGTGACCAGTGGAGTGCCATAAGGATCGGTGCTGGGTCCTCTACATTTTGTCATTTACATAAATGATTTGGATGTGACCATAAGAGGTATAGTTGGTAAGTTTGCAGCTGACACCAAAATTGGAGGTGTCCAATTTAAAAGTGGACGGCGAAGAGGGTTACCTCAGATTACAACAGGATCTGGACCAGATAGGCCAGTGGGCTGAGAAGTTGCAGATGGAGTTTAATTCAGATAAATGTGAGGTGCTGCATTTTGTGAGTGCAGGTTCATAGCTCCTTGAAAGTGGAGTCGCAGGTAGATAGGATAGTGAAGGCGGCATTTGGTATGCTTTCCTTTATTGGTCAGAATATTGAGTACAGGAGTTGGCAGGTCATGTTGCGGCTGAACAGGACATTGGTTAGGCCACAGTTGGAATATTGCATGCAATTCTGGTCTCCTTTCTAATCGGAAAGATGTTGTGAAACTTGATAGGGTTCAGAAAAGATTTACAAGGATATTGCCAGGGTTGGAGGATTTGAACTATAGGGAGAGGCTGAACAGGCTGGGTCTGTTTTCCCTGGAGCGGCGGACGCTGAGGGGTGATCTTTTAGAGGTTTACAAAATTATGTCGGCATGGATAGGGTAAATAGGCAAAGTCTTTTTAGTGGGGTAAGGGAGTCCAGAACTAGAGGGCACAGGTTTAGGGTGTGAGAGAAAAGATATATAAGAGATCTAAGTGGCAACATTTTCATACACAGGGTGGTACGTGTATGAAATGAGCTACCAGAAGAAGTGGTGGAGGCTGGTACAATTGCAAGCTTTTTGATGCATTTGGATGGATATGTGAATAGGAACGGTTTGGAGGGATACGAGCCGGGTGCTGGCAGTGGGACAAGATTGGGTTGGGATTGTTGTGGCTGTGTTCGCTGAGCTGGGAATTTGTGTTGCAGACATTTCGTCCCCTGTCTAGGTGACACCCTCAGTGCTTGAGAGCCTGCCGCAACC
>NW_025164324.1:0-1619 GCF_004010195.1 Chiloscyllium plagiosum
TCCTGCTGGGGGCCAGGTGTTTGTTCATTTCACTCACTCGGAGCAGCTGGATTGGACGGCACAAACCACCCTCAAATACCGAAAGCTGATTGGCTGAAACCGACTGCTGAGCAGCTTCATTCAAACTCCTTTAACATTCCCATGAGGTCCCATTCATTCTCAATGTTCGGGTTCCATGGAAATAACAGATATACTTATTGTCTCAATCATATTCACCATTCTGTGCAATATTGTTAATTGTGTAACTGGTCACCTGGTTGTCAATAGCAGGTTAGATTATGATAGTTAGGTGGCAAGTGGGTGCATCATTAACTAGTCACATGCTCAGCTCTTTCATGTCCACATAAACTGTGACAGAGCAAAATTATCTAAACATTAACTGAGGGGAATCACCAACACCTTAGGCTGGATATTCCCCCTGGGGAGGAATACAGGAGTTGGGAAGGTCATTATGTTCCAATCCCACTGTTGGAGGCTGGGAACACACATACTTTGGGATGAGATTAGATTAGATTAGATTACTTACAGTGTGGAAACAGGCCGTTCGGCCCAACAAGTCCACACCGCCCCGCCGAAGCGCAACCCACCCATTCCCCTACAGTTAGCCCTTACCTAAAACTACGGGCAATTTAGCATGGCCAATTCACCTAACCTGCACATCTTTGGACTGTGGGAGGAAACCAGAGCACCCAGAGGAAACCCACGCAGACATGGGGAGAACGTGTAAACTCCACACAGTCGCCTGAGGCGGGAAATGAACCCGGGTCTCTCGCGCTGTGAGGCAGTAGTGCTAACCACTGTGCCACCGTGTCGCCCACAGAAAGATCCTCTGAACTGGCCTGGAGGCAGTAGCTTGTGAATTATAGGTGGATGGAGTGTAGCCCCTTCACATGGCAGCATTTAGTTGCTCTAATATCCAGGTAGGCAGGAAGGGCCTTTCCTCATACAAACAGGCCCCTACACAAACTGGAAGTTGGAGACATGCTGGAAGTGACTCGTCAATGTCCATTAGTTCAGTGTTAACAAGACCCTAACAGAGTCTAATTGGGCACCTGCCCTGCCCTGCTGGGCCCAGACCCACAATGTCTGAAATAGCTGGAGCTGGGAATGATGTTGGAAACTAAATATTCACTTTCTACCTCCAATCCTGCCTCAAGTTGGGCTGCAAATTAAATTAGGACCATGAATACCAGACATTCAGCAAGTGGCCTATGCTTAGAAGTTCCCTGTATCACGTTGCAGGTCCATTTTCCTGCAGGAAGGCATTAGAACATACACATTATGTGATAGAAAAGATTGACAACATGCAGATTTTTAAAAGCTCTTCAGGGTGGCATGTTGGTTAGCATTGCTGCCTCAGAGTGTTAGGGACTTGGGTTCAATTCTAATCTCAAGTGACTGTGTGTGGAAATTGCACATTCTCCATGTGTCTGTGTGGGTTTGTTCCAGTTTCATCGCACAGTCCAAAGATTAGATTAGATTAGATTAGATTACTTACAGTGTGGAAACAGGCCCTTCGGCCCAAGAAGTCCACACCGACCTGCCGAAGTGCAGCCCACCCAGACCACTTCACCTAACACTACGGACAATTTAGCATGGCCTGCACATTTTTGGATTGT
>NW_025164325.1:0-727 GCF_004010195.1 Chiloscyllium plagiosum
TGCATTAAAACAGGTTGATGTCAGGAGTGGGGAGTTAACTTTGATAAACCGAGTTCAAACCTCCTGGTTTCGAGGAGGATGATCAAAGGAGTCAGAGGTGTGGACCACATGGGCAGACGGACTGTTGATCCTGTCACCACTGCCCTGTTTACCCTGCTGCCCCATTGAGGGGCCATGCCTATATGAGACAGAGGTGTCTCCCTCCAACACTGGGCTGGGGGGCTGGCCTGTTGCTTGCCTGTGACAGGAGGCTGGTGTTTCTGGCATCTGCTCCCAGAGAAGGGCCGGTTGTCCCCATTTCCTCCTCTCGCTGCTGCTGTTTGTGGAGCCCTTTCTGCAATGCCATGATACGCTGCCACTCGGTGACCAGGTGGCACTTGTGGCACTGGCAGTACTGCCAGCTACACACCCGCTGCTCCTTCAGCCAGACATCGAAACCATGGTTCCTGCATCGTCTTTCTTAAAGTGACAATGCAGTCTTTCAACTTTGTAACATCAATCCATGTAGTATATTCCCCTCTTACCCCTGGGCTCTAACCTTCTTCACTCACCAGTGTGCAAGCGTTTCAAAATTCATCTGAAAATTGAAATATTCCAGTTCCACTGTTCTCATTTGTTGATATCGCAAACAACGTCTTCCACAAACCCCAGCAGATTTATTAAAGATAATGTCTGAATGTAGGCTGGCTCTGCAACATCATATCATTACTCTCCAATTATCCAGTTA
>NW_025164325.1:1406-1619 GCF_004010195.1 Chiloscyllium plagiosum
CTGAGAAGTTAGCACAGAACTGGCATCAGAGAAACACTTCAGTTTTCATTCCTTCCACTATTTTGTAAAAGGAGATGACAAAAGAAACATGTTGAGAGACATTCAGAATAAACAAATGTATCTCTTGGCTTGAGTGTTAAACATCCACCTGTTAAAGGAGTTTCCAAAATCTATCACCAGCAGTTCAGGACAGGAATTTACAAAATGATTTGA
>NW_025164326.1:0-1619 GCF_004010195.1 Chiloscyllium plagiosum
TGCCCTGTTCAGACTGCAATCCTCTGATCTTCACTGCTCTGTTCAGACTGCCGTCCCCTGATCTACACTGCCCTTTTCAGACTGCAGTCCTCTGATCTACACTGCCCCATTGAGACTGCAGTCACCTGGCCGACACTGCCCCATTGAGACTGCAGTCCCCTGATCTACAATGCCCTGTTCAGACTGCAGTCCTCTGATCTTCACTGCCCTGTTCAGACTGCAGTCCTCTGATCTACACTGCTCTGTTCAGACTGCAGTCCCCTGATCTACACTGCCTTGATCAGACTGCAGTCCCCTGATCTACAATGCCCTGTTCAGACTAGAGACCCCTGATCTACAGTGCACTGTTCAGACTGCAATCCCCTGATCTACACTGCCCTGCTCAGACTGCAGTCCCCTGATCTACACTGCCCTGATCAGTCTGCAGACCCCTGATCTGTACTGCCCTGATCGACACTGCCCCATTCAGACTGCAGTCCCCTGATCTCCACTGTCCTGTCGAGACTGCAGTCCCCTGATCTACACTGCCCTGTTCAGACTGCAGTCCCCTGCTCTACAATGCCCTGTTCAGACTGCAGTCCCCTGATCTACAATGCCCTGTTCAGACTGCAGTCCCCGATCTACAATGCCCTGTTCAGAATGCAGTCCCCTGATCTACACTGCCCTGTTCAGACTGCAGTCCCTGGATCTACACTGGCCCGTACAGACTGCAGTCCCCTGATCTACAGTGCCCTGTTCAGAATGCAGTCCTCTGATCTGTACAGCCCGGATCAGGCTGCAGACCCCTGATCTGTACTGCCCTGATCTCCACTGTCCTGTACAGACTGCAGTCCCCTGATTTACACTGCCCTGTTCAGACAGCAGTCCCCTGCTCTACACTGCCTTGTTCAGATTGCAGTCCCCTGACCTACACTGCCCTGAACAGACTGCATTCCCCTGATCTACACAGCCCTGATCAGACTGTAGTCCCCTGATCTACACTGCCCTGTTCATAATGAAGTCCCCTGATCTACACTGCCTTGTTCAAACTGCAGTCCACTGATCTACACTGCCCTGTTCAGACTGCAGTCCCCTGATGCACACTGCCCTGTTCAGACTGCATTCCCCTGATCTATACTTCCCTGTTCAGACTGCATTCCCCTGATCTATACTTCCCTGTTCAGACTGCAGACCCCAATCTACACTGCCCTGTTCAGACTGCAGCACCATGATGTACACTGCCTCGTTCGGACTGCAGTCCCCTGATCAATACTGCCTCGTTCAGACTGCAGACCCCGATCTACACTGGCCTGTTCAGACAGCAGTCCCCTGATCAATACTGCCCTGATCAGACTGCAGTCCCCTCATATACACTGCCCCGTTCAGACTGCAGTCCCATGTTCTACACTGCCCTGTTCAGACGGCAGTCCCCTGATATACACTGCCCTGTTCAGAGTGCAGTCCCCTGGTTTACACTGCCCTGTTCAGACAGCAGTCCCCTGCTCTACAATGCCCTGTTCAGACTGCAGTCCCCTTATCTACACTGCCCCGTTCAGATTGCAGTCCCCTGACCGACACTGCCCTGTTCAGACTGAATTCCCCTGTTCTACACTGCCCTGTTCAGACTGAAGTCCCCTGAT
>NW_025164327.1:0-1619 GCF_004010195.1 Chiloscyllium plagiosum
AGGTTTTCTAATACTCTTCCTTGTGAACCTCAAGGAGAAAGTAAGGTCTGCAGATGCTGGAGATCAAAGTTGAAACTTTATTGCTGGAACAGCACAGCAGGTCAGGCAGCATCCAGGGAACAGGAGATTCGACGTTTCGGGCACAGGCCCTTCTTCCTTGGCAGAGAGCTTCTTCAAGGAAGGCATCCTTGTAAGAGGATTCGCAGTAGGTTGAAATCTTCGAGGAGAAAGTGAGATCTGCAGATGCTGGAGATCAAAGTTGAAACTTTATTGCTGGAAAAGCACAGCAGGGTTCCCTGGATGCTGCCTGACCTGCTGTGCTGTTCCAGCAATAAAGTTTCAACTTGTGAACCTCAATCCCACCAAGTCTAGTAGCCTGTATCTCAGTATCCCCCTCGACCACATTGTTGTTTTCTAGAGTGAATACTGTCAAAGAATATTCATTTAGTGCTTCCCCTATCTCCTCTGACTCCACACACAACTTCCCAGTACTATCCTTGATTGGCCCTAATCTTAATCTCGTCATTCTTTTATTCCTTAAATACCTATGGAAAGCCGTAGGGTTTACCCTGATCCTATCCACCAACAACGTCTCATGTCTCCTCCTGGCTCTTCTGAGCTCTCTCTTTAGCTCTTTCCTGGCTACCTTGTAACCCTCAAGCACCTTGAGCCTTCACATCTCATCCTAACATAAGCCTTCTTCTTCTTCTTCACCAGAGATTCCACTTCCTTCATAAACCACGTTTCCCGTACTCTACAACTTCCTCCCTGCCTGACAGGTACATACTTATGTAGGACACTCAGGAGCTTTTCCTTGAATAAGCTCCACATTTCTAATGTGCCCATCCCCTGCAGTTTCCTTCCCCATCTTATGCTTCCTAAATCTTGCCTAATCGCATCGTAATTGCCTTTCTCCCAGCTGTATTGTCTTGCCCAGTGGTATACACCTATTCCTTTCTATCACTAAAGTAAACATAACAGAATTGTGATCGCTATCATCAAAGTGCTCACCTACTTCCAAGTCTAACACCTGGCCGGGCTCATTACACAGTACCAAATCTAATGTGGCTTCACCCCTTGTTGGTCTGTCTACATACTGTGTCAGGAAGCCCTCCTGCACACACTGGACAAAAACTGACCCATCTATAGGAGTCGTACTATAGTCTTCCCAGTCAATATTTGAGTAGTTGAAGTCCCCCATGACAACTACCCTGCCTCTCTCACTCCTATCAAGAATCATCTTTGCTATCCTTTCCTCTACATCTCTGGAACTATTCAGAGGCTTATAGAAGACTCCCAACAGGGTGACCTCTCCTTTCCTGTTTCTAAACTCAGCCCATACTACCTCAGTTGACAAATCCCCAAACATCCTTTCTGCAACTGTAATACTGTCCTTGACCAACAATACCACACCTCCCCCTCTTTTACCATCTTCTCTGTTCTTACTGAAATATCTAAATCCTGGAACCTGCAACAACCATTCCTGTCCCTGCTCTATCCATGTCTCCAAAATGGCCACAACATCGAAGTCCCAGGTACCAACCCATGCTACAAGTTCATCCACCTTATTCCGGATGCTCCTGGCATTGAAGTATTCACATTTCAAACCAACATCTTGC
>NW_025164328.1:0-1619 GCF_004010195.1 Chiloscyllium plagiosum
GAGGTGATGCTGCACTGTCAGAGGGTCAGCACGGAGGAGGTGCTGTACTATCAGAGAGTCAGTACAGAGGAAGTGCTGCACTGTCAGAGGGTCAGCAGAGGAGGTGTTGCACTGTCAGAGGGTCAGCACAGAAGAGGCGCTGCACTGTCAGATGGTCAGCACAGAGGAAGTGCTGTATTGTCAAAGCATCAGCACAGAGGAGGTGCTGCACTGTCACAGGTTCAGCACTGAGGAGGTGCTGCGCTTTCACAGGGTCAGCACAGAGGTGATGCTGCACTTTCAGAGAGTCAGCACGGTGGAGGTTCTGTACTGTCAGTGAGTCAGTACAGAGGAGGTGCTGCACTGTCAGAGGGTCAGTACAGAGGAGGTGCTGCATTGTTACAGTGTCAGCACAGAGGAGGTGCTGAAATGTCAGAGGTTGAGCACAGAGTAAGTGCAGAACTGTCAGAGGGTCAGCACAAAGGCGGTTCTGCACTGTCAGAGGGTCAGCACAGAGGAAGTGATACACTGTCAGATGGTCAGCGCCAAGGAAGTGCTGCATTGTCAAAGGGTAAGCACAGAGGTGATGCTGCACTGTCAGAGGGTCAACACGGAGGTGGTGCTGCACTGTCAGAGAGTCAGTACAGAGGAAGTGCTGTGCTGTCAGACAGTCAGTACAGAGGAAGTGCTGCACTGTCAGAGGGGCTGCACAGAGGAGGTGCTGAACTGTCAGAGAGTAAGCACAGAGGAGTTGGTGCATTGTCAAGGGGTCAGCACAGATATATTTCTGCACTGTCAGAGGGTCAGCACGATGGAGGTGCTGTACTGTCAGAGGGTCAGAACAGAGGAGGTGCTGCACCATCAGAGAGTCAGCACAGAGGACGTTTTGCACCATGAGAGGGTCAGCACAGTGGGGATGCTGCACTGTCAGAGGGCCAACACGGAGGTGGTGCTGCACTGTCAGAGAGTCAGTACAGAGGAAGTGCTGTGCTGTCAGACAGTCAGTACAGAGGAAGTGCTGCACTGTCAGAGGGGCTGCACAGAGGAGGTGCTGAACTGTCAGAGGGTAAGCACAGAGGGGTTGGTGCATTGTCAAGGGGTCAGCACAGATATATTTCTGCACTGTCAGAGGGTCAGCACGATGGAGGTGCTGTACTGTCAGAGGGTCAGAACAGAGGAGGTGCTGCACCATCAGAGAGTCAGCACAGAGGACGTTTTGCACCATGAGAGGGTCAGCACAGTGGGGATGCTGCACTGTCAGAGGGTGAGCAGAGAGGCGGTGGTGCATCATCAGAGGATCAGCATAGAGGAAATGTTGCAGCGTCAGAGGGTCAGCACAGTGGAGGTGCTGCACTGGCAAAAGGCGAGCAGAGAGGAGGTGCTGCAGTGTCAGACGGTCTGCACAGAAGAGGTGTTGCACTGACAGATGGACAGCACAGAGGAGGTTCTGCACTGACACGGTCAGCACTGAGGAGGTGCTGCACTGTCACAGGGTCAGCACAGAGGTGATGCTGCACTGTCAGAGAGTCAGCACGGAGGAGGTGCTGTAGTATCAGAGAGTCAGTACAGAGGAAGTGCTGCACTGTCACAGAGTCAACACAGAGGCGGTGCTGCATTGTCAAAGCGTCAGCACACCGGAG
>NW_025164329.1:0-1619 GCF_004010195.1 Chiloscyllium plagiosum
CTTATTATGCCTTGTACATTTACATCCAAATCGTTGATATAGATAATGTGCCCAGCACTGACCAGAGGCACTCCACTAGTCACAGACCTCCAGTCTGGCAATCATCCTTCCATTATTACCCTCTGCTTCCTACCATCAAACTAATTATGTATCCAGTTTGCCAGCTCCCCCTGGATTCCATGTGATCTAACCTTCCAGAGCAGCCTACCATGAGGAACCTTATCAAAGGCCTTACTGAAATCCATATAGACTATATCTACTGCCCTCGTCAACCTTGCTGGTCACTTCATCAAAGAACTCTAACAAATTTGTGAGGCATGATCTCCCATGCACAAAGCCATGCTGACTGCTCCTAATCAAACCCTGTCTTTCCAAATGCACATATATCTTACCTCTCAAAATCTTCTCAAGCAACTTACCCACCACAAATGTTAGGCCTACTTATCTATAGTTCCCAGGATTTTCTTTTCAGTGCTTCTTGAATAAGGGCACAACATTTGGTACCCTCCAGTCTTCCAGGACCTCACCCTTGGCTAATGATGATGCAAAAATATCAGAGTCTAGATTAGAGTGGTGCTGGAAAAGTACAGCAGGTCAGGCAGCATCTGAGGAGCAGGAAAATCAACGTTTTTTCGGGCCTGATTAAGGACTTTTGTCTGAAACGTCGATTTTCCTGCTCCTCAGATGCTGCCTGACCTGCTGTGCTTTTCCAGCACCACTCTAATCTAGACTCTGGTTTCCAGCATCTGCAGTCCTTATTTTTACCCTGCAAAAATATCGGCCAGGGCTCCCACAATTTCTTCTCTAGCCTCTTGCAGTGTTCTTGGATATATCTGGTCAGGATCACAAGACTTATCCACCTTCATACATTTTAATACATCCAACTCCTCTTCCACTGTGATATGGACTGTCCACAAGATATGACCACTAACTTCCCCAAGTTTCCAGGTCTTCATGTCTTTCGCCACAGTAAACAAAGAGAAGAAATATTGATTGAGGATCTCGCACATCTCCTGCGGTTCTACACATACATGTTCTCTTTGGCCCTTAAAGGATCCTATTCTCTCTCTCGTCATTCATTATACTTTAATATACATAAAGAACCTCTTTGGATTCACCCTAATCTTCTCAATCAAGGCTATCTCATGCCCCCCTTTCACTTTTCTAACTTCCTTATTCAGTAAACTTTTGTATTCCCTGCATACCTCAGGGATTCCCTTGATCCCAGCTGCCTGTACCTGAGCTATACCTCCTTTTTTCTGGGAGAAAGTGAGGACTACAGATGCTGGAGATCAGAGTCCAGAGTGTGGTGCTGGAAATGCACAGCAGGTCAGGCAATGTCCGAGGAGCAGGAGAATTGACATTTCGGCATAAGCCTTTCATCAGGAATGCCCAAAACATCGATTCTCCTGCTCCTCGGATGCTGCCTGACCTGCTATGCTTTTCCAGCACCACACTCTCGACTTCTTTATTCTAGTCAACGCTTCAATATCTCTGTTACCCAGGGTTCCCTAAACCTGTCAATCTTGCTTTTCATCCTCACGGGAAAATATAGACCTTGAACTCTCGCTATTTCACTTTTAAAGGCCTCCCACTTGCCGGAGGTCCCTTTGCCTGCA
>NW_025164330.1:0-1619 GCF_004010195.1 Chiloscyllium plagiosum
AGAATTGGAAAGGAATTGGATTTGGATTGACCCAGGGACAAAAGGAAAGCTGAATGTCTCAGGTAATTAATCACACACTTCGGTGGGTCGAGAAACAGGCAAGTGCAGTAAAGTTGCAAAAGCTTAAATTAAATCTGAGCAAAATGGGGTTAGAAGATAAAGAAAGGGAGAGGGACGAATGAAAAAGAGGGGTAATTGGCTACAACAAAGTCGAAATCATAGAGCGGTTAAACATGCGTGGGCAAAAAAAAACGGGATCACCAGACTGCCTTTGCCTGTCGCTTTTGGGTGCACTTTAACCGAGTCTCGCAAGATTTCAACAGGGGTCAGTTATTCGAGGCGAACTAAGCTAAGTAAGCAAGCTCTTTATTTTCGCATGCCATTGAAGATAGCAGGATGGCATATGTGGAATTCGATCCCGCAGATCCAAACCAAAATGAGATATGGGTTCTGAGGAGAACGTTCTGGGTGTTGGAGAAAGAAGCCCATCATCTAAACAAGAGGAGAACAGAGAAATGAGGGGAATTATATCCTTTCCAAAAGTTCAACCAGGGCCTGGTGTGGACGAATAAAGGAAGTGGGACGTATCCTTACAAAAGCAACCCAGTTCCACCTTCCACTCTCGGGGGAAGATAGAGGGGCACAGCAAGTGAATACATTTTAGCTGGCATGGTGCTACCGATGCGGGTGTAAAGGACACTGTTCACAGGAATATGGACACCATGCGCGGGCACACTCGCAACCACAGCGACAATGACTGCAGCCAATCCATATACTCTGGACTCCCAACTGACTTAATGAACACCGTTTTAACATAGAATTAACAGTTGAGCATACACCTCGTGTGGCTGACAGCACGGACACGTTACACACTCCGAACTGTTCGGACATGACATAATTCTCCAATAATTCACTGATCAAAAAGGAAATCGAAAGAGGCCAAGTCTGTAAAACAAAGAACCAAACGGTGTGTCCACCACATTGATATGTGACAATACTAAAAGTCTCGTCCAGACCAGAGAAAAGCAGACTGAACCAGACTGTCAAACGCTAAGATTCGTCATTCAGCACATGATCACTGGAGGGAATGAGAGAACATGGACATGGGATCCGGGAATCATTGAATCCCGACAGTGAGGAAACAGGCCCTTCAGCTGAACAAATCCACATCGAACCTCTGAAGAGTAACCAACCAGAACCATTCCCCAACCCTGTTGTCATTTAATGACCCCTGACTAATGTGCCTAACCTCAATCTCCCTGAACATTAACGGCTGATTAGCATGGCCAACTCACCTCAGCTGCACATCTTTGGATTCTGGAAGGAAACTGGGGCAGACAGGGGCAGAACGTGCAAGCTCCACACAGTCCCCTGAGGCTGGAATAGAACCCGTGTCCTTGGCACTGTGAGGCAGCAGTGCTAACCACTATGCCATCCCTGAGGATATAATTTTGCCACGCCCCCAGAGACCGAGGACTCGTGACAAAGTCACGAGTCCCTTTTCGGTGCCTATTTAACTCATTAGTCAATATGATGAAACAGGTGCTGACAGCAGGCAAAGCAAGGCGTCAGAGATACTGATGGTTTGAATTCTCCTTAATTTCGCATGCATCTACAGA
>NW_025164331.1:0-1619 GCF_004010195.1 Chiloscyllium plagiosum
TGTTGACCATCTCGAATCAGCCCTTGCCTTTGTAAATATAAGGAGCTCCTTTCTCTCAGAATCTCCTCCAACATCTTCCCCATCACTGGGCTCACGAGGCTGTAATTTCCTGGCTTTTCCCGGCAATCCTTTAGTGATGGAACAGCATTAGCCGCCCTCCAGTCTTTCGGCACATCACTGCGTCTGTTGATAATATAAATTAAAATATCTCTGTTAGGGACACTGCAATCTCTTCCCTAGCTTCTCACAATATTCTCAGATCGACCTAATGAGCTATTAAGAATAGATCTACCTTTACTTGTTTTAATATTCCAGCACTTTCTCTTCTCTGTTGAGGATTCTTTCCAAGATATCGCAATTTATGGAAGCCCGAGCTTCCATGTCTTTCTCCAGAGTAAATACTGACAATACTTTTTTTGTTTAATATCTCACCCACCTACTCTGGTTCCACACATAGGCGACCTTATTGATATTTAAGGGGCCCTATTCTCTACCAAGTTACTCTTTAGCCCTTATTGAAACTTGCACAATGGCTTCTGAAAATTCAAATAAACCATATTCTCCGTACCAACACCATCCCCCAACATCCTTATCTATTCTGCCATTTATATTCACACCAACAAAAAAATCCAACAGGGTCAAAAACAAATTCTCTTTTATAAAATGTGTTTCGAAGGGTCCAGTTATTTTTTATTGATATGTCGTTTCTTACTCATTTCAGCATGCTCCTGACTTACTGTCAGGCTAACAGTATTTGTTTTTAGACTGGAAACATAAAGGGTTGTGGGAGTTCTTGTTTATCAATCTGACAAAAGTAGCTTACAGGGACATCAAGTAATAGAGAAGGCAAATCAAATGCTGCCATTTATTACAAAGGGACTGGAGTTTAAATATAGGGAGGTCTTACTAAAACGATGCAAGGTACAAGTCAGACTACACCTAGAATATTATGAACAGTGTGTGTGCCCGAAGGAAAGATATTCTTGTATCAGAGGCAGGCCAGAGAAGGTCCACTCGGCTGATATTGGAAATGGAGGGATTATATAATAAGAGGTGGAGTAGATTGAGAATGAATCCATTGAAGTTGAGAAAAATTAGAGAGAAACTGAATGAAACATGCAAGATTCTGAAGTGCTTTGACCGGTTAAATGCTGGGAAGGTAGAAAATAGAACAGTGCAGCAATAGGCCCTTCGGCCCAACTTGATATCATTCTCAACTCATCCCATCTGTCTGTACATGGTCCATGTCCCTCTATTCTCTGGCTGTTCATGTTTCTGTCTAAATGTCACTTCAAAACTTTACTCACATTTCTGTTTCTATGGCCTCGCTTGGCAACTTCCACTCTCTTCCAACCCCAACCTCACTATCAAACCAGCAGACAAGGGAGGCGCTGTAGTAGTTTGGCGCACCGACCTTTACACCGCTGAGGCTAAACGCCAGCTCGCGGACACCTCCTCCTATTGCCCCCTTGACCGTGACCCCACCTCCCACCACCAAACCATCATCTCCCAGACCTTCCAAAAGCCTCATCACCTCAGAGGACCTCCATCCGCCGCCTCTAACCTCATAGTCCCACAACCCCTCCCCGCCCGTTTCTACCTCCTGCCCAAAATCCACA
>NW_025164332.1:0-1619 GCF_004010195.1 Chiloscyllium plagiosum
TACACCCAGTCCAACACTGGCATCTCCAAATCATTGCAAAACAAGGATTGCTTTGTGACAAAATGGCTTCCACATAATTTGTGTCAAGTCTTGTCAAATTTCCTTCCACAAGAATGGAGATCAGGAGACACTTTATTAGCAAGGGAGTGGCAAATCTATGGAATTCATTGCCACAGAAGGCTGTGGAGGCCAGACGATTGAGTATATTTAATACTTGATTGTCAAGAGGATCAAGGGTTATGGAGAGAAAGTGGTAGAATGGGGTTGAGCAGACTCAATTGGCCGAATGCCTAGTTTGCTACCATGTCGTGGTCTATAATGATTGCATAACAAAATTTCAAGGTTTCAGATTTTTTCTATAAAACTAAAAATTACATTGACTAAATGCTATTTCCCACGCAATTTGTCCTCTAAAATCCAGAAAAGCAATTCTCCCTTTTACTGCCCACTATGCTTAGATTTCATACTGTCCTTTCAGTGCACATTTTAGTCTCCAGGAGTCAGTCCAAGATTATTCTGGATTCCTGACAACTAGCTTCCTTTTTCCTTTCCTTCTTCAGATGCTGTCTGACCTGCTGTGCTTTTCCAGCACCACTCTAATCTTGACTTTTACCTCCTACCCTCCGCCCTCTAACCGAAATTAAATAAACCTTTCAGCCATCTTCAAATATGAGCATAAGCTCATAAATTTGAGTGAGAGTTTCCACTTACATCTTATGCAGTGACCAACAGAATCCGTATTTAACTGGTTTCAGTTTCAGGATTGGCTTCTTCTATTCGCTGCTTTTCTGACACTCAGATTAGTGAAAAAAGCTGCCTTGTGTGTCTGAGAATTCATGGAAACCCTGACTACTAAACTACAGGCACTTATTTTGGACTCTTCATTTCCCAAAGCCCATCTCCAAAGAAAGATGAATCATATAGACCAGTGAGCCTGACATCGGTCGTGGGCAATTTGTCGGAGGGAATCCTGAGGGACAGGATTTATATATATTTGGAAAGGCAAGGACTGATTAGGGATAGTCAACATGGCTTTGAGCGTGGGAGATCATGTCTCACAAACTTGATTGAGTGTCTTGAAGAGTTAACTAAGAGAAATGATGAGGGCAGAGTGGTGGACATGATCTGTATGGACTTGAGTAAGGCATTTGTCAAGGTTCCTCTTGGGAGACTGGTTAGCCAGGTTAGATCTCATGGAATACAGCGAGAACTAGCCATTTGGGTACAGAATTGGCTCGAAGGAAGAAGACGGAGGGTGGTGGTGGAGGATTGCTTTTCAGGCTGGAGGCCTGTGAACAGTGGTGTGCCACAAGGATCGGTGCTGGGTCCACCGTTTTTCGACATTTACATAAATGATTTGGATGTGAACATAGGAGGTATAGTTAGTAAGCTTGCAGATGGCGCCAAAATTGAATGTGTAGTGGACAGCAAAGAAGTTTACCTCCGGTTACAACGGGATCTTTACCAGATGGGCCAATGGGCTGAGGAGTGGCTGATGGAGTTTAATTTAGATAAATGTGAGGTGCTGCATTTTGGAAAAGCAAATCTTAGCAGGACTTATACACTTAATGGTAAGGTCCTGGGTAGTGTTGCTGAGCAAAGAGACCTTGGAGTGCAGG
>NW_025164333.1:0-1619 GCF_004010195.1 Chiloscyllium plagiosum
TGGAAAGCTGTTGGAGAGAATTCTAATGGACCACACTTTTGACGTTTCAAACCGCCTGGTCTAATTAGACACAGTTAGCATGCCTTTGTGCAGGCAAGGTCATGTCTTACTAACATGATTGAATGTTTCTAGGAGGTGATGGTACTGTTCATTAACGGTAGAGATGTGGATAATATCGACATGGATTTTACTGAGGCTTTCAACAAGGGCCCTCATGATAGAGTCATTCAGAGATTTAAATGCATGGTATCCACGGTGATTGTGTCGTATGAAATCTGAATTGGTTTTGCCGATACTAGGCAGAGGAACGTGGTGGAATGGCGGCTTCTTTTTTTCTGAATGGATGTCCATGGCAAGTCGTGGTCGATAGTAATCCCTACTGCCAACTGTGATTTTTCTGGTTTGCATTATGGATATGGATGAAAATTCAGATGGGTGAGTTTGTAAGTTCACAAATAGGATAAGTTTCAGTGGAGTCTGGGATAGTAAAAAAAGTTGTCAAAGTATAGAGAAGGATGTAAATCTGTTCCAGGAATGCGTGGAGACTTTGCAGATGGTGTTTAATCCAGTGCAGCACTGGGCAGATCAAGTGTTAAGAAGATGTATATATATGTAGGAACCTGAATAACCTTTATTTGAAAAGGGATCTTGGTTTCCAGCCCAATGCTCCCTGGAAGTGGCCACGCAAATCGATAGGGCGTTAGAGCAGGTGTCTGACATGCTTATCTTTATTGTTCGGCGAATTGTGAGTAACAGTCAGAATATCATGCTGCAGCTTGATAATACATTAGTTCGGCCAGAATTTTAGATCAATTCTGTTTGACATGCGACGGTAAGGATGAGGGGGCTTTGGAGAAGGTGCAGCAGAGTTTTCCAGGATGCTACCAGCATTTGAGGATTTGAGCGATAAGGAAATGCAATTAAAAAAAACTCGGGTTGTTTTCTCAGGTGAGGTGGAGGATGAGGTGAGACTTTACAAAAGGCTATAAAAGTGTGGAATTAATGCATCGGGTTATTGGCCTGAGTCGGTTCCCCACAGTGAAGTATCTAACATTAAAGTGCATGCATTTCAGGTGAGCGTGGCAAAGTTTAACGGAGATGTGAAGGACACGTTAATGTTATGCAGTGAGTGTCTGGAGACTGGAACGTACTGTCGGGATGTCAGAAGTGGCGCTTAGGAAACATTTAGGTATGCGCATGTGAATGTAAGTCATGTAGGAATATGAAGAAAGGGCAGGCAGAATGAATTAGTTCAATTTGGAATCATGTTCAGGGCAACATCTTCAGTCGAATTGCACGTTTCTGTTCTGTCCAGGTCCAAGTTCGATGTTTCAAGATCCCGAAGTCATGAACTTTTGTATCTAAGATGACCCGACATCGTGGGAAGAGTAAAGATTTAACAACACGCATTTGAGTATCTGTGACAATTGATCTAACTCAGTTGAAGTCAATTCAATCATTACTTCTACTCCTTTTCTTCAGAGCGCTGCTTTACCCATGTTGTTTTATGGGAAGATGTGTGTTTCCCTTTTTTTTGTGCGAAACCGACAGTGATCAATTAATGACCTAAATTAATATGGATGTCGTAATAAGCTGTCTGGTGTCAAAGAGTAAAGCGA
>NW_025164334.1:0-1619 GCF_004010195.1 Chiloscyllium plagiosum
TGTTCTTTATCAATGAGTAAAATGTGGGAGTTTGTTCCTTATTAATGAGAAAAAGGTGGGACGGTGTACCTTGTCAATGTGGAAAAGGTGGGATTGTGTTACGTTTCAATGCGAATAAGGTGGGACTGACTTCCATATCAATGAGAAAAAGGTGGGATTGTGTTCCATATCAATGATAAAAAGGCTGGATTGTGTTTCTTAACAAAGAGAAAATGGGTGGATTGTGTTCCCTATAAGTGAGAAAATGAGGTGTTGTGTTCCTTATCAATGAGAAAAAGGTGGGACTGTGATCCTTATCATTGAGATAAAGAGTGCATTGTGTTCCCTATCAATGAGAAAAAGGGTGGTTTGTGTTCCTTATCAGTGAGAAAAAGGTTGCATGTGTTCCTTATCAATGAGAAAAAGGTGGGACTGTGATCATTATCAATGAGATAAAGGTGTGATTATGTTCCTTATCAATGAGTAAAAGGTAGGATTGGGTTCCATATCAAAGAGAAAAAGGTGGGATTGTGTCCCTTATCAATGAGAAAAAGGTGGCATTCTGTTCCATACCAATGAGAAAATGGTGGGATAGTGTTACTTATCAATGAGAATAAGGTGGAATTGGATTCCATATCAATGAGAAAAAGGTGGGACTGTGTTCCTTATCAATGAGAAAAACGGGGATTTTATTCCTTATCAATGAGAAAAAGTGTGGATTGTGTCCCTTATCAATGAGAAAAAGGTGGGACTGCATTACTTATCAATGAGTAAAAGGCGGGACTGTCTTCTTTATCAATGTGAAAAAGGATGGATTGTGATCATTATCAATGAGAAAATGGTGGCATTCTGTTCCATACCAATGAGAAAAAGGTGGGATTGTGTTCCTTATCAATGAGATAAAGGGTGGATTGTGTTCCGTATCAATGAGAAAAAGGGTGGATTGTGTTCCTTATCAAAGAGAAAAAGGTGGGATTGTGTTCCTTATCAATGAGAAAAAGGTTGGACTGTGATCATTATCAATGAGATAAAGGTGAAATTGTGTTCCTTATCAATGAGAAAAAGGTGGGACTGTGTTCCTTATCAATGAGTGAAAGGTGCAACTGTGTTCCGAATTAATGAGAAAAAGGGTGGATTGTGTTCCTTATCAATGAGAAAATGTGTGGATTGTGTTTCTTTTCCATGAGAAAAAGTGGTATTGTGTTCCTTATCAATGAGAAAAAGGTGGGACTGTGATCATTATCAATGAGTGAAAGAGTCGACAGTTTTCCATATCAATGAGAAAAAGGTGGAATTGTGTTATTTATCCTTGAGAAAAAGGTGGGACTGTGTTCTTTATCAATGAGTAAAACGTGGGAGTTTGTTCCTTATCAATGAGTAAAAGGTGGGACGGTGTAACTTGTCAATTTGGAAAAGGTGGGATTGTGTTACGTTTCAATGCGAAAAAGGTGGGACTGTGATCCGTATCAACCAGAAAAAGGTGGAATTGTGTTCCATATCAATGATAAAAAGGCTGGATTCACTTTCTTAACAATGAGAAAATGGGTGGATGGTGTTTCATATAAGTGAGAAAATGAGGTGTTGTGTTCCTTATCAATGAGTAAAAAGTAGGATTGGGTTCCATATCAAAGAGATAAAGG
>NW_025164335.1:0-1619 GCF_004010195.1 Chiloscyllium plagiosum
AGGGCCTGTACTGCACTGTATTCTTCTATGTTCAATCAGCATTACGAGATCTATCTATTATCTTATAACCTCCTCTCACTGTGCTTCCCCCTCTCACCCCACTCTACCATTAAAGCGATATACCAGAGGTACAGTTGATAACTCATGCCCTAGATGGGTCCGTTCTCTCAGTACTACTTCCTGGGCATTCTCCAGCAAAAATTGGCTTTCATAGTTGAACAAATATAACATGTTATTTGTGCTAAAAGAAGCTTTGAACAATTGTGTCTTTCAGCTCATTATTCTTAATGAGATAAGTCTATTCAGCTTTCTACATCTTCCATCTCTCCTCAAACTTTACCTCTTTTAGCAAATTTTTGGTCACTCCTCTGAAGGTTGTTCCCACGGTCTGTTCAGTATTCACAATTTCCCTTTAAAGCAGCACTAGATATTATATTACATGAACACCGTTATGCAAATGTAACCAGCAGTCAGTACAAATCAAGAGTATTGTAACCAGATAAGATCAGCCACATGCAATTCAAGTCTATTTGTACATTCAAAATATTCAGGTACATGTACTTCATTCACACTAGTATTTCTTAGTCACCAACATATATGGCTTTATATAAATTTCTTGACAGCAAATAATTACAAAGGGATAGTTTTAGTGTGACTATCTTATTGGTGAACAAATTCCATTTAGAATACTAAGAACTGTCAGAATCAGGTGCCAAGATAAACGCAACTTAATGGGCAGCATTAAACTAACGTATATACGTGACCCACAAAACTCCGCAGCAAGCATCTAAGCAACTCTAAACGTCAAAAAATGTGTACCTATTGTTCAAACTCAATTTCCAAGGTATCTTTGCACCTAAGATGGTGCCTTAAGTGTTGACTCGCAAACTTTTCATTGTACTCATGTGAGTACATGTGACAAAGTTAATTCAATTCATCTGTGGTCCAAAAATTAACATTTATGAAGAACACAATTTTAATGAATAACCTGCTTGGTAAATTTCATTCTGTAAGTTTTTTAAATTATAGATGAAATTACAGCATACAGCTACAAGTAACTGTAATACTAAAGCAAGTTTCACACATCTGACAATGGCACTCAGAGTCATAGAAACAGACCCTTCGGTCCAACCTGTCCATGCTGATCAGATATCCCAACCCAATCTAGTCCCACCTGCCAGCACCTGGCCCATATCCCTCCAAACCCTTCCTATTCATATACCCATCCAAATGCCTCTTAAATGTTGCAATTGTACCAGCCTCCACCACACCCTCTGGCAGCTCATTCCGTACACGTACCACCTTCTGTGTGAAAAAGTTGCCCCTTAGGTCCCTATTATATCTTTCCCCTCTCCCCATAAACCTATGCCCTTGAGTTCTGGACTCCCCGACCCCAGGGAAAAGACTTTGCCTATTTATCCTATTCATGCACCTCATAATTTTGTAAACCTCTATAAAGGTCACCCTCAGCCTCTGACGCTCCAGGGAAAACAACCTCAGCCTGTTCAGCCTCTCCCTGTAGCTCAGATCCTCCAACCCTGGCAACAGCTTGTAAATCTTTTTTGAACCCTTTAAAATTTCACAGCATCTTTCTGATAGGAAGGAGACAAGAATTGCAC
>NW_025164336.1:0-1619 GCF_004010195.1 Chiloscyllium plagiosum
GAAGGTTATCTATGACACAACAGGATGAACAGTCCTGCTGGGATAGTGGGCTGAAGAATAAGTGTTGGAGTTTAATGAGATAAATGTGAAGTGTTCAATTTTGGTGAAACAAGCCAGGGTGGGACTTGTACAGTTAATGTTCGGGCCCTGGGTCGTGTTGTCAGTCAGTGACCCAGGTACACAGTTCTTTTAAAGTGGTGTCACAGGTAGACAGGCTGGTGAATCAGGCGTTTGGGATGGTTACCTTCACTGGGGAGAGCATAAAGAGTAAGAGTTGGGATGTCATGTTGTGGCTGTAAAAGACATTGGTGGGGCCACCATTAAAACATTGTTGATCAGTGGGAAGAACTCATCTAGTTCACTAACTTCCTTTAGGGAAGGACATCAAATGTTCTAACCTGGTCTGGCCGACATTTGACTCTAAACCCACGAAATATGGCTGACTCTGAGCTGCCCTCTGGGAAATTATCAGTTGGGTCAAAGAATGTTAATCCAGGCAGTGGCACCCACATCCCATGAATGAATAAATAAAAATACCTATGTCCCTCCCTACCTCTGCAAACCCCTCCAGCTGCAGCAATCCGTACTGGCTTTGTAACACCCTGACCACTCTCTGTAACACTCTCACCACCTCCAGGACCTTCACCTCACCGTGGTCCTATCGTGTCAATGAACCCTGACCGTGGTTCCCCTTCCCACAGCCCTCCTCCTGTGAGCAGACCCAATGCAATCCATTAACATTTACTCCTAAAACTCTCTCTGACTTCAGGATTTTAAGTACTTTTTGGGGATCTTCTCAGCCCATAATCTAGTATGATCCCTTTTGTCCTGCGTGCGGGACCAGTGGAGATTTCTTGCTGGGGTTTATACTGTTTCAATGGAATGTCCTTCTGTTGAGTATTTTACACTGTTCCTTCAAATATTTTCTGCTGTCCATTTACAGACACATGTCTCAGTCTGTTTAGCCTGTTTACCTTGGTCAGTTCTCCTCTCACACACATGTAACTGGCTATTTTTGATTCTAGTTGTAGCTTGTCCTCTGTGAATCACTTTAAAACTTTATATTTATTTAAACTGCACTTTATCACAATTCCCCGAAGGATCTCTCCCGGTGACATTACTCATTCACTAAGTTTCATCACATGGTCGCTCTGCGATAGTTATGTCCCTTAACAGTTGCACAATTTATTTTTCAAAGAAACACTGAAAAGAAAATTAACCGAAGTCCTCTTCCAATATCAATGTTGACCGTGTGTTGTCCCAGATTATATGAATATTGAAGTTTTCCAAAATTATCACAATGCCTTTGTTAAAAAGTTCTAATGAGTCCCTGTGTAATGCAATGATAAGCAATGGAATACTGTTCAGTGGCTAAAACTTTTCTGCTGCTTGTGTCTTTGGCAAGTAGTAATTTACATTCAGACTGACTCTACTTCATGATGTGCAGCCAAATGCTTTCTCTGTAATGCCTTTGTTATCCATTATTGTTAGCGTTGCCCATTTTGCCTGAGTTTGCACTGAATATTTTTGTTCACCCTGTATCTATGTCTCCCTGGTGTCGAAATCTCTTTTATCTCTGTGTCACGAATCCATCTACCTTATGACAGTGACGTTGTCCA
>NW_025164337.1:0-1619 GCF_004010195.1 Chiloscyllium plagiosum
TTGAAACTCACTCAGTGACAGGGATTGAATCTCTGTCAGTGACAGCGTTGGAGCCTCAGTCAGTGACAGGGATTGAATCTCAGTCAGTGACAGGGATTGAATCACAGTCAGTGACTGGGATTGACCCTCAGACAGTGACAGGGATTGAATCTCAGTCAGTGACAGGGATTGAATCTCACTTATTGACAGGCATTGAAACTCAGTCAGTGACAGGGATTGAATCTCAGTTAGCTAAACGGGATTGAATCGCAGTCAGTGACAGGGATTGAACCTCAGTCAGTGACAGGGATTGAATCTAAATCTGTTACAGGGATTGACGCTCAGACAGTGATAGGAATGGAATCTCAGTCATTGACAGGCATAGAATCACAGACAGTGACAGGGTTTGAATCTCAGTCAGTGACAGGGATTGAATCTCAGTCAGTGACAGGGATTGAATCTCAGTCATTGAGTGGGATTGAATATCAGTCAGTGACAGGGATTAAGCATCAGTCAGTGACAGGGATTGAACCACAGTCTGTGACAGGGTTTCAAGCTCAGTCTGTGACAGGGATTGAATCGCAGTCAGTGACAGGGATTGACCCTCAAATAGTGACAGGGATTGACCCTCAGTCAGTGACAGGAATTGAATCCCATTCAGTGACAGGGATTGAATCTCAATCAGTGACTGAGATTGAATCTCAATCAGTGACAGGGACTGAATCTCAGTTAGTGACAGGGATTGAATCTCAGTCAGTGACAGGGATTGTGGCTCAGTCAGTGACAGGGATTGAGCCTCAGTAAGTGACAGGGATTGAAATTCAGTCAGTGACAGGGATTGAATCTCAGTCAGTGACAGGGATTGAGCCTCAGTAAGTGACAGGGATTGAAATTCAGTCAGTGACAGTGATTGAACCTCAGTCATTGACAGGGATGAACCTCAGTCTGTGACTGGGATTCAAGCTCAGTCAGTGACAGGGATTGAGCCTCTGTCAGTGACAGGGATTGAATCTCAGTTAGTGACAGGGATTGAATCATGGTCAGTGACAGGGATTGAATCTCACTTAGTGACTGGGATTGAATCTCATTCAGTGACAGGGATTGAATCTCGGTTAGCTAAATGGGTTTGAATCTCAGTCAGTGACAGGGATTGAGCCTCTGTCAGTGACAAATATTGTACCTCATTCAGTGACAGGGATTGAATCTCAGCCAGTGACAGGGATTGAACCGCAGTCTGTGACAGGGATTGAATCTCAGTTAGTGACAGGGATTGAAACTCACTCAGTGGCAGGGATTGAGCCTCAGTCAGTGACAGGGATTGAATCTCAGTTAATGACAGGGATTGAATCTCAGTCAGTGACTGGGATTGACCCTCAGACAGTGACAGAGATTGAATCTCAGTCAGTGACAGGGATTGAATCTCACTTAGTGACAGGGATTGAATCTCATTCAGTGACAGGGATTGAATCTTGGTTATCTAAAAGGGGTTGAATCTCAGTCAGTGACAGGGATTGAGCCTCTGTCATTGACAGGGATTGAACCTCAGTCAGTGACAGTGATTGAACCTCAGTCAGTGACAAGGATTGAATCTCAGTCAGTGACAGGGATTAAAACTCAGTCAGTGACGGGTAATGAATCGC
>NW_025164338.1:0-1619 GCF_004010195.1 Chiloscyllium plagiosum
CAGCGACTAGAACTGTATCCAACACTTCAACTGTGGCCTCACTAGAGTTTTGTACAGCTGCAACATGGCCACATGGCTCTAAAACTCAGTCCCTCTCCCAATAAAAGCTAAGGCACTGTACGCCTTCTTAACGACCCTAATACCCTGGGTGGCAACTTTCAGGGATCAATGCACATGGACACAGATATCTCTCTGCTCATCCACACTACCAAGAATCTTCCCATTTCTCCAGTACTCTGTGTTCTTGTTGCACCTTTCAAAGTGAATCACCTCACACTTTTCTGTGTTAAACTCCATTTTCCACCTCTCAGCCCAGTTCTGCAGCTTATCTATGTCCCTCTGTAACCTGCAGCATCTTTCCACAATGTCCAAAACTCCACCAATCTTAGTATTATCCGCAAATTTAATGAATCTATCATTCTACACACTAATCCAAGTCATTTATAAAAATGACAAACAGCAGTGGACCCAAAACAGATCCTTGCTGTACACCACTAGTAACTGAACTCCAGGATAAACATTTCCCATCAACCACCACCCTCTGTCTTCTTAGACCTAGCAAATTTCTGATCCAAACCACAAAAACACCCTCAAACCCATGCCTCCTTATTTTGTGCAATGGCCTACCGTGGTTGCCCTTATCAAATATTTGACTGAAATTCAAATACACCACATCAACAGCTTTACCCTCATCCACCTGCTTGGTCACGTTCTCAATTAGGTTAGTCAGGCACGACCTACCCTTCACAAAACCATGTTGACTATCCCTAATCAACTTGATCCTTTCCAGATTATTATAAATTCTAACTCTTCTAGCCTTTGCCAACACTTTACCCACAATTGAAGTAAGGCTCACTGGCCTATAATTACAGGGTTGTCTCTACTCCCCTTCTTGAACAAGGGAACAACATTTACTATCCTCCAGTCTTCTAGCACTATTCCTGTAGACAATGACAAAATAAAGATCAAAGCCAAAGGCACTGCAATCTCCTCCCTAACTTTCCAGAGAGTCCTTGGATAAATCCAAACTTGCCCAGGGGACATATCTATTTTCACACTTTCCAGAATTGCTAACAGTTTCTCCTTATGAACTTCAATCCCATCTAGTCTAATAGTTTGTACCTCAGTATTCTCCTTGACAAGATTGTCTTTTTCCAGTGTGAATACTGATGAAAAATATTCATTTTGTACCTTTCCCACTTCCACACACAACTTCCCGTTACTGTCCTTGACTGGTCCTAATCTTATTCGAGTTTTTTTTTGTTCCTGACATCCCTCCAAAAGCTTTCGGATTGCCTTGTTCCCACCTACCAAAGCCTTCTCAGGTCCTCACCTGGCTCTTATTAGCTTTCTCTTTCGATCGTTTCTGGCTAATTTTAAATCTCAAGCACTCCAACTGAGCCTTCACATCTCATCTGAAGCGTTCTTCTTGTTCTGGAAAAGAGACACAACTTCTTTAGTAAACCACGGTTCCCTTCCCTCCCTGCCTGACAGGTACACACTTATCAAGGACATACAGTAGCTGTTCCTTGAACAAGCTCCACATTTCAATTGTGCCCATTCCCTGCAGTTTCCTTCCCATCAATTGCATCTTAACTCTTGCCTAATCGCATCATAAT
>NW_025164339.1:0-1619 GCF_004010195.1 Chiloscyllium plagiosum
CGGCCCTTGGCCCTGTCCAATCGGACGAGGAAGAAACCATTCAATCCCTTGGGTCACTTACACAGGAACAATAACAGGCCATTCCCCGCTCTAGGTACTTGCACAGGGACAGAATGAGGTAATTGATGCTGATTCCTGATGAATGGCTTATCCCCGAAACATCGATTCTCCTGTTCCTCGGATCCTGCCTGGCCTGCTGTGCATTTCCAGAAATCCACTCTCTACTCCAGTCTCCAGCATCGGCAGTCCTCACTGTCTCCTAACTGATGCTCTAACATGATGAACAAGTGGAGCAGAGGCTGCACAGAAAGACTGTTCCACGTTGTTCCTCTTGGCTCCGTTGCTCATGAAACACACGTGGGACTTTAACGTGGTTTTCTAGTAGTGAGGAGAGAAACCTTGTGTGAAGTCTCAAGAAGGCATCTTTCATCTCCGTGAAGACTGCCTGCTGTTCTCTATGTAAGCTGGAAGTGGGTGGGAATGGCTACCTGTTTCAGATGGAAGGTATTGTAGTTGCTGTTGGGGATTGTGAACAACATGGCGTTCAGTACAGGTGCACTCATCGACTGCACAATAACGTGGGGTGAGTTAGTAAAGGCATATAATCTATTAGGAAAGCCACGTTAGAGTGGTGAATGGAGTCTCTAAGTTCGAATAATGCTGACCGTGTTCATGTTGATCTTGTCTAGTGCACGTCCTGTTCAGTGTAACCTGTATGCCTTACTCTGTCCAAGTTTATTTCCACCCTATGATCTGCCTCCACTGCTCAAAGATGATCTGCCTCCACTGCTCAAAGTTTTTCCCTGTTCTGAGGTACACGTGACAATAAATCAAAGCAATCAATCCTGGTTAAAGTAATCACCCAACCAATGTCTCTTTTGGAAATA
The DNA here is from genome assembly GCF_004010195.1 of Chiloscyllium plagiosum. NCBI lineage: Eukaryota > Metazoa > Chordata > Chondrichthyes > Orectolobiformes > Hemiscylliidae > Chiloscyllium > Chiloscyllium plagiosum. The sequence goes on from NW_025164339.1 coordinate 888, forward strand.
AGTGATTGCTGCCACTCCTCGTGTTTCAGCGTCACCATTTCTTCGTCTCTCACAGCTCTACAGATTAAACACTCAGCTTCTTCACTCTATCCTCATGTTATCATCACCCGTGTCTGTGATAAGGAGATCATTTCTTACAAAGGGAATCAAATCTATACAGAGTGCCCCAAATGCTCTCTCAGCAAGGCTCTACAACAGCAGGATGATGGCTTCACTTATGTACTCGAATCATCTTACAATGAAGGACAGCATACCATTGACTGCACCCGTTACTGACACAGGGTTTGATTCGGAGCACTCAGCATAGACTTGTGAGTGGATGATCATGCTTCCCAAATTTGTTAGAGTTCTTTGGTGAAGTGACCAAGAAGGCTGATGAGGACAGAGCGGGAAACGGAGTCTCTATGGATTTCAGTAAGGTCTTTCAATAAGGTTCCACTTGACAGGCTGCTCTGAAAGGTTCCATCACGTGGAATGTTGCGGGAACTGGCCAATTGGGTACACAGTTGGCTTGATGGTAGGAAGCAAAGGATTTAGTGGAAGGATGCTTGTCAGACTGGAGGCTGTTTCCATTGCTCTTTGTTATCTATGATTTGGTTGAGAATGTACAAGGCATGATTACCAAGTTCGCAAATGACACTAAAATAAGTGGGAGCATGATCAGTGAGGAATGTTGTCAGAAATTGCAGCAGGACGTTTATCAGGTGGGGAAGTGGGCCGAGAAATGGCAAA
>NW_025164340.1:0-1619 GCF_004010195.1 Chiloscyllium plagiosum
CATCAACTGGGTGAGTCGGTTTGAAGGAAATGGAATAACGGACAAATGGGATTCTTTTAAAAGTGTGATCTCAAGAATCCAGGGCCAATGTGTTCCTGTTAGAGTGAAGGGAAAAGCTGGCAGGTTTAGCGATCCCTGGCTCATGAGGGATATTGAGGCTCTGTTCAAGAAAATGAAAATAGCGTACATTGTCTTCAATGTTTCCGTATCTACATAACCTATTCCAGTCCTAAAGACAAGATCACTCGCTGGAGACTCGACAATCCTTTCAGGTGCCTGCAGCATTCCTGATCTGCAGAACCCACTGAAAGCCTGTAATTCTCCCGATCCAGTTCCGACAAGACTCACTATATGTGTGACATCCTCCTGTCGCCAGCACCCACCCTATCAATGTAAGTTCCTCCTGTATTGCCATGCATTTACTCATCTCCATAACCTTCTCCAGCTCTTACACCCCTATCTGTGGAAATGTCACCCTCCCCTACAACCCTTCCCACTTTGACCAAACTGGAGGAGGTTACAAATGCTCTCTTATCGTAGAAACTGGCTCCAACCAAAATTACTGTCCTTCTGGAAAATCTGTCAGACTCCACACCCTCCATGTCAAAATAATCTGCAGAAGTAAACCTTCCTGTATCTATAAACATCTTCAGTCACGACTACCCTCCATCTCTGTTCGGTCCTCTCTCCTGCTCATGGAAACATCTTGCCCACGTCCACACCATCCAGGCCCCTCAGTATTGTGTAAGTTTGAATGAGATTCTGCCGCTGCCTATGAAACTTCAACAACCGCAGACCCAGAGACTTCACCTGCTCCGCATATGACACAAATTTCATCCCTGGGATTGTTTTTGGAAATCCATTTCTCGTACCCATTCACTTACTTTGTCCAGACTCTTAATGTATAACGCGTGGAGTGTAGTCCCAACACTGACCCCTGCGGACCTCCCCTCATCACCAGTTCTCATCGTGAAAAAGGCCCCTTTCTTCACACTCTCTGCCTTGTGCCAATCAAACAAATCCTCTACCCATGTTCCGCATGTTGTTCTGAAATGGAAATTTCATTTCACACACACTGCAGGATTTATTTTTCAGTCTGGCTGTAAACAGCAGAGTTTCACCATTACCTTCCCATCTGTAATTCTCTGGTGGTGAGCTGCCTTCCTGACCCATTGCAGTCCTTTGGGTGTAGGGAAGGATATAGTGCTGGGAGGATGGTGCGTGTCTTGGAGGGCACCTTGGAAATGCTGGTGTTCCCGTGTACCTGGAGCTCCTGTCCTTCCAGGGTATAGTGGTTCCAGGTTTATGAAGGGCTGTTGAAAGACCCTGCCTGAGTGACCTCAGTGCTACTTGTAGATCTTTTATTCCTTCATTCATTAATGACACGAGCTTTGTTGGCTGACACAACATTTATTGTTGAGTTTGAGTTGTCCCTGAGAAGGTGGTGGTGAGCTGCCTTCCTGAGCCACTGCTGTTGTTATCCGTGTACCCTCCAGCAGGCACTACAACACTCCTCATGTCTGTAACTGCATACAGATAATGCAGCTCTCCCTTTCATATCTGACATCCTCCCCGCCATATAAATATGACGGTTCCTCACAATATCTCACCTCCTCAAT
>NW_025164341.1:0-1619 GCF_004010195.1 Chiloscyllium plagiosum
CCAATTACTATTGCTCTGCTCTTCTCCACCCTTTCCTTTTGAGCAACGGGGACAGGCTCCGTGCCAGAGGCCTGAGCACCATTACTTACCTCTGGTAAGTCCCCCCCCCCACAAGTATCCAAAACGGTGTATTTGTTCTTGAGGGGAACGGCCGCAGGGGGTCCCTGCACTGGCTGCTTCCTCCCAGTCGCCCTCACTGTCACCCATCTGTCTGCATATGACTATTGCCGATAAGGCTCTGAGGAATTACAAAGGATCATCACTGGATAAACGTATCAAAGGTGAGTGGGGCAGGAAGAGAACACAGGTTTCAGACAGCAGGGTCACAAAAGGCAGAGGCAAGGGCAGAGGGTTAATTTTCAGTGGTGATCGGGTGGCCATCATTTAGAAGGTACAGGAGCCTTATACCAGGAACAGGAAAGTGGTGTGACTATTGCTCAATTCTTGAGTCACCATTAAATTCTCGTGGATTGAAAAATTTTACTTTTCTCTGTTCATGCAAACGGACTGGTACCATCGTTGGCACGGCCAAAATGTATTGCACTGGAGAAGGTGTTAGTGAGCCATCTTCTTGAATTGTTGCAGTCTACAGGAGCTTTCTTTTAAGGTTCAGTAGGTTTTTCCTTGCAGACTCAGTCTAGCAGCCATGTCCTTTAGGACTCAGCCAGTAATGGTGATAGTGAGTTACTTTTGAAGATGGACATTGAAATCCCCACAGTGCCCTTGCCACCCTCAGTACTGTATGAAATAGAGGAGTACTGCTTCTTCAGGTGGGTGGTAATTAATAGGGGGTATCCTTACTCATACCTGACCTGATGCCATGAGATTTCGTGGGGTTTGGAAATTGTGGACTCCCAGGGAAATCCCTCCTGACGTATATCAGAGTGTCACTACCTCTGCTGGGCGTGATGGGATGGTTGGACAGGGCTCATCCATGGATATTGATGATGGGTGCCTGGGCCCGAGTCAATAAGGTACAATTCTGGAAGTATGAATCTGTTAGGCTGTTACTTTACTAACCTGAAACACCTCTCCCAGTTTTCTCCCGTGTGTTGGTAAGGATGACTTTGCAGGATTGACAGTGCTGTGTTTGCCAGTGGCATCTCGTGTGCCTGGGTGGAATGCTGGGTGGTCCATTTGGTTTCATTCCCTTGCTAATACTTTGTTATGGATTGATGCATTTCAGAGTTCAGTTATGAGCCAAGCACATTGCTGTGCGTCTGGAGTCACATGTAGGCCAGACTAGGTAAGGGCAGCAGATTTCCTTCCCTAAAGGACACGGGTGAACTAGATGGGTTTTCTTAAAAGACAATCAACAATGGTGAGATGGCCCTTATTCAGATAGCTTACTATTCTGGATATATTTTGAGATCAAATTTCAACATCTGCAAAGGTGGGAATTGAATCTACATTTGCAGAACATGAACATGAGGTGTGAATGACTAGTCCAGCGACGTTACCTCTATTGTGTCAACTTGATCATTAGTGAGCCTAAGAACATAGAACATAGAACATAGAAGAATACAGCGCAGTACAGGCCCTTTGGCCCTCGATGTTGCGCCGATCCAAGCCCACCTAACCTATATTAACCCACTATCCTACATATACCTATCCAATGC
>NW_025164342.1:0-1619 GCF_004010195.1 Chiloscyllium plagiosum
GTGGAAACAGGCCCTTTGGCCCAATGAGTCCACACTGCCCCGCCGAAGCGCAACCCACCCATACCCCTACATCTACCCCTTACCTAACTCTACGGGCAATTTAGCATGGCCAATTCACCTGACCCTGCACATCTTTGGACTGTGGGAGGAAACCGTAGCACCCGGAGGAAACCGACGCAGACACTGGGAGATCGCGCAAACTCCACACAGTCAGTCACCTGAGGCGGGAATTGAACCCGGGGTCTCTGGCGCTGTGAGGCACCAGTGATAACCACTGTGCCACCGTGCCGCCCTGAGGTACTGAGGGAGCACATATTGAGATATTGGGGGAGCATCTTCTGAGGTACTGAGGGAGAACTATCTGAGGTATTGAGGGAGCACTTTCTGAGCTTTTGAGGGAGCACTGTCTGAAGTATTCAGGGAGCACTTTCTGAGGTATTGAAGGAGCACTCTCTGAGGAATTGACAGTGCATTATCTGAGGTACTGGGGGTGAACTACCTGAGCTATTGAGGGAGCACTTTCTGAGTTATTGAGGGAGTACTTTCTGTGGTACTGAGGGAGCACTTTCTGAGGTATTGAGGGAGCACTTTCTGATGTACAGAGAGAACCCTGTCTGAGGTATTGAGGGAGCACTTTCTGAGGTACTGAGTGAGCACTTTCTGAGGTATTGAGTGATTATTATCTGAGGAAGTGAGGGAGCACTATCTGAGGTACTGAGGGAGCACTTTTTGAGATATTGAGGGAGCACCTTCTGCGGTACTGAGGCAGCATTATCTGAGGTATTGAGGGTGCACTTTCTGAGGTATTAACGGAGTACTATCTGAGGTACTGAGGGAGAACTATCTGAGGTACTGAGGGAACACTTTTTGATGTATTAAGGGAGTACTATCTGAGGAACTGAGGGAGAACTATCTGAGGTACTGAGAAAGCACTCCCTGAGGTACTGTGGAAGCATTATGTGAGATACTGAGGGAGCACTTTCTGAGGTATTGAGGGAGCACTATCTGAGGTACTGAGGGAGCACATTTTGAGATATTGAGGGAGCATCTTCTGATGTACTGTGGGAGAAATATCTGAGGTATTGAGGGAGCACTTTCTGAGCTATTGAGGGAGAACATTCTCAGGAACTGAGGGAGCACTTTTTAAGGGACTGAGAGCGCACATTCTGAGCTTTTTAGGGAGCACTGTCTGAGGTACTGAGGGAGAACTGTCTGAGGTACTGAGGGAGCACTATCTGAGGAATTGAGAGAGCATTATCTGAGGTACTGAGGGAGAACTATCTGAGCTATTGAAGGAGCAATTTCTGAGTTATTGAGGGAGCGCTTTCTGAGGTACTGAGGGAGCACTTTCTGAGGTATTGAGGGAGCACATTCTGATGCACTGAGGGAGAAATATCTGAGGTATTGAGTGAGCAGTTTCTAAGGTACTGAGGGAACACTTTCTGAAGTACTGAGTGAGCACTTTCTGAGGAATTGAGGGAGCAGTATCTGAGGAATTGAGGGAGCAATATATGAGCTACTGAGGGAAACTATCTGAGGTACTGAGGGAGAAGTATCTGAAGTGTTGAGGGAGCACTATCTGAGGTATTCAGGGAGAACTATCTGATATATTGAGGGAG
>NW_025164343.1:0-1619 GCF_004010195.1 Chiloscyllium plagiosum
CGTTAACATTGAGGCTAGAAAGGGTATTACCACGTATCATAAAGGAGGATCAGACGGGATTTATTAAGGGCTGTCGACCATCTAATAATATTAGAAGGGCTTTGAATATGATTCAAGCCTGCCATCAGGGAAAGATACCAGGAGTAGTAGTCTCATTAGACGCGGAACAGGCATTCAATAGGGTTGAATGGTCATATTTGTTTTGCACATTGGAGAGGTTTGGCGTTGGAAAGGTGATAACCAAATGGGTCTCAACATTGTATAGTGATCCCAAAGCAGTTGTGGTTACCAATGGACTAGGTTCGGATAGCTTCAGTGTGGGTAGGAGCTGCCGTCAGTGATGTCCTCTTTCGCCATTGTTATTTACGCTAATAATTGAGCCACTAGCAGAAGCTATACGGGCTGACCCTAATATAACGGCCCCGAAGATCGGTACAGGTAAACATAAAATTACCTTTTATGCAGATGATGTTCTTCTGTTCCTCAGTAATCATTTGATGTCCGTACCTTGCCTAATCCAAGTTATTAATAAATTTATGCATTCTCAGGCTATAAAATTAATTTCTCAAAATCGGAGGCTATGCCAATGGGTGGCCTTGCTATGATACCCCACTTAGTGGACTGATCCCACTTTCCCTTTCGGTGGTCCCTAGAGGGTTTCGTATATTTAGGCATTTTTATTACCCCAGTATTTGTTCAGTTATACAAGGCTAACTTTGTGCATTTACTGGAAAGGATAAGGCATTTTGGGAAGATTTTCTCTTCCTTCCTCTGTGGAGACAGAGCCAACATATTCACCTCACTGGGCGGAGATGGCCTCTGTCACCTTGTGAGTACATGAGAGGATCGCACTCTGGGCAAAATGGATGCTTCACCCACTCCTGCCTGGAAAGTTCCAGAAACAAAACAGTTGGTGGGCATTTTGAGTACAGTCCTCTCCCTGGTGTGAGACTACAGGTTATGCTGGAGGAGGTTTCACAGCTCTGTGACCTCCTCATTGTTGAAATTAACTGGCTTCACACTTTGCACATGGAAACCATTCAACATTGGGAAATATTTGTGAAAATCTCGGACAGGATAGTGCAGTGTCCTGCTCCTTCCTATGCAGTCTCTGCAGACCCAGACTCTCTCCAAACTGCAGTGCCGAAACCTTGTCCAGAGTGGGGACTCCAGACCCTCAGATTTCCCTAAGTCATTGTAGTAGTTGATGACACAAACCCAAGAAAACAATTCAGAGAACCTCCCCTCACTTTCCAGTGACGGGTACAAGTCAAATCTCTGTATACATATCATACTCACACAGAGTTAAGAAATGGCTATTTCTCCTCAGTTTCTATTCCTGGCTGAAAAACCATTGCAGCTCTGCACAGTCCCCGTGAGCTGAAATACGACTGGTTCTGTTCTCTATGGAAGTAGTTGACAATGTAACTGAAAACTTCCTGTACCTCAGTCACAATAACAGCAACACTACCATTACCAGTGTAGATACTGGGAATGCGATGGTCTACTGCTATTATCTCCAGACTATTAATCCAGGGGCCCAGCTAACGACTCAAACCTGGACTTGAATTCCCGCCTCATCAGAGTATGGAATTTGAATTCAATGGAGTATTTGGGTT
>NW_025164344.1:0-1619 GCF_004010195.1 Chiloscyllium plagiosum
TATTGAACGGGGAGCTGCTGTGTGTGCTGGACATTGCAATGCTGTTATAAACTGAAGGTCAACCAGCAGTTGCTGTTTCCTGTTCGGGTGGGCTGTTTCGTAAATCTCTGGATCTTTATGAGCAGTTGCCTGTCGATCAGCCGGACAGAAGGAGATTCAGATATTTCGGGAGAGTATTTGATTACACGTTCCTTTCCTCCCAGTAAGTGTGAGATTTTAGCCCATGCCACTGATCATGTGTCATGTGGTTATGAATGAAATCAGCGTGACGTCATCATCATTCGATCAAAGTGGAGTGACTGAGCCAATCCTGTTAACAACACCTTTCTCCATTTCCAGGTTAGCCTTGCACTGATAGACTTCAAGCTGATTGCTATCACAGATAGTTCAGAGCTTGCAGGATTGAGATGGCATTCACAGTTGTCAAAGATGGGACAGTTTGAGCAGTTAGAGCACTGCGCCCTTTCCTGTTACACACTCCCGGCTTTTACAACCTCCTTCTGCTCGGGCTGTGTACAGAACACACGAGGTGGGCAGGATGGCTAAGCGCTGGGGCCATGGGCTGGAGGAGAGCTCAGAGCTCTGCACATTGCAGTCACCAGTCACTCTGTCCATTGTAAACACAGGGTGGAGAGGCTATGAGAACAGCAGATGAAACCAATCCTCCAATCTGCTCAGTGACCGAGTATTTCAGAAAGTTGGAGAGAAGGGAACATTAACTCAAAGGTGGAAACCAGCTCGGACCACCATGGTCAACTTAGTTATTACATTTCCCAAAGCTGTCAGCTCTTCATGCAGAAGCCTATTGAATTAGAGTTAGAATTTGGTTTTATTGTCACATTTGCTCAAGTACAGGGATACAGGAGTACTGTAAAAGGTCGTAAACCTGGCACCACCTTCGGTGAAAAGGTACTAGATACAAAATCTTAGGTACAAAGTAGAAAAATAAAGAAATAAGTAAAACTTCAACATTAAAGTCCTTATTAGTGAGAGATTGTCCTTCTGAGGAATATGTAATGTCCCTATAATGTGGTGGACTTACAAACTGTATAAAGATGAACACTTTGACATTGTATCTGGAGAGCCAGGAAGCAGTTAATGTGGAGCCATTCACAATGCAACATGAGGCCATTCGGCCTTCCACCTGCTCTCTACTGAACAACCCTTTGTGGTGAACACAGCTGCTCTGCATTTTGTTTGCTTACATTGAGTGTAAAACCAGAAATATCTCCAGTGGAAACACTGGGGTCACTTCAAATGTACAAGACAGCTTGGTAGAGGCAACCATTCCATCATCCAAACTGGCAGTAATAAAACACTTAAAGGTAGAAATGTCAACATGATAGTCAATATCTTCTGTCCCAGGATATAGTGACTGCAGCCACATTGTAAAGTCTCAGTGTATAGCGCCTGCATGAATTTAAATGAACATTTTCATTTGTTGCCACACTCGAGGTTAAAGTGTGAGCCGAGAGCAGAAAGTGAATATTTGCATCTTTAAGCTGGTACTGATGTGGATGCTGGAAATCTGATATCAGCAGAGAAATGTGCTGCAAAACCACAGTAGGCCAGGCTGCATGTGTGGAGAGGGACAGAGACAGAGAGAGGTTGGGGGAGGG
>NW_025164345.1:0-1619 GCF_004010195.1 Chiloscyllium plagiosum
TACGGAATTTAGTTTCACCGTCTGGACGAGAATCTGTTGGTCACATTGTCGGAAGGCAGTTAAGTGTCAACTACGCTGCTGTAGATCTGGAGTCACAAGTAGATCACACAAAGTAAGAACACAGTTTCCACAAATGACATGAGAGACCAACCGTATTTTGTTCAAGAATGGTTCTTAATTTAAGATATTTACGCTTCTCTCCTTCCCCCGACGCCGGCATCCTCTTTCCCGCCTCTATCTCATTGAGTTCAAATTCCCCAATCAGAAATGGGCTGAAGAATGGTTACTGGGCGCAGAATGCTAATATCTCTCCACAGATGCTGAGAAGTGGGTCGAACTTCTGTAGCATTCTGTAACATAGACAATGATTTCGTTGTGTTGCAGTGAAATCATTCACCTTTGTCTTGGCCTTACACTCGTGCAAAATCAGTTATATGCTTTTAATATTCCGATCGGAAAAGCGGCTCTGAGTCACAGAGTACAGAAGCATATCAATCCCATTAACAAAGAGAGTTAATAGACAGACAAGTGACTTCCTACAGGCAGTAAGTTTCTAAGAAATGTCACTTTACTCTGTTTGTTACAGCTATCATAGATTCTAAATGACTCTTAGCTGCAGTAAGAACATTTATGTAAATAATTCGAACGAAAGGGCATCAACAATAATGTTGCAATTACAAACAGACTTTTTTTTTCTGGAAATACACCTCTTTCCCCATATATACTTGTGGTGCTGCTGGGTTTTGATCTGTGTCGTCTTCGTTGCAGTTAGCTATTTGAAGCTCTCTCCGGGCTCACATTGTAACCTGAATGCTGTTTCCTTTGGGCTCTGTTTCATTCGCGGTGTTTGCTGACATTGAGGATCATGTGCAGTATGGTGTAGGAAGAAACGAGCTCACACGCTGGTCAATCGGTTTTGCTGAAAGGTGCTTCAATCTTGATTGTGTACATGACAGGAAATATTCTGAGAAAATGGCATGTAGAAAAGTGTTAGACTGAAGATGTCAACGTACTGCATTTCCGAAGTGCGTTCACTCAATTTCACGAACCATCTGGCTTTGCAATGCAACAATCGGTGTTAGTTATTGTTGGGTCTGGGCCATTCGAAAGCTGTATCTCTTCTGATTATGCTTCGCTTTTTGTTTAATATGAGGAATAGTTTAATGACCGGAAAAAAACAAGAAGGAGGTTACGGTCTTACGGCAATGCAGACAGTCAAAGGGAAACAGAAATGTAATTCCAAGAACAAAGACGTCTTACTGTTTGTGATTGCGGACAATTTTGACTTGACAGTCAGCATTGATGGTGAATTATGTATGGTACGGAATGTCAGTCAATGTGAATACATTACTTTGTGCCAGAATTGGACTTCTTGCTGCAGATCCTCAGCTTCTGAACAGAGCCTGCAATATGTGCTCTGACCCAGACTACGTTCAGACAACAGCTGGAGATTGTGCTGAATATCGCCAAATGAATCAATCGATCAGACATCACTAGTTTAATCACTCAATCCAGAACCCTGTAATTTTAAACCAAAGTTGCAGCAATAAAGCAGTCTGTCGCTTGGTTAAACCTCTAAGGGTACGACTGGTTTGTCTAATCTTCCAGCACAGGGTATT
>NW_025164346.1:0-1619 GCF_004010195.1 Chiloscyllium plagiosum
CCAGAGGGGTCAAGGCCAGAATTGATTTGGTTCAGGATAAGGAACAAAAAAGGTGCAATCAGATTGTTCAGTGCAATCTGTCGGTCACCAACTAGTGGGAAGGATGTAGGGGAACAAATCGGCAAGGAATTCACAGCACACATTAGGGGGACTTTAATTCTTGGAATATAGACTGGGATAGTAGCAGTGTGAAGGACAGAGAGGGGCCAGAGTTGAGAGAGAAGGCTCAGGTGAATTTTCTCCAGCCATGTGTCTCCATTCAAATGAGAAAGGAAGCTCTGTGAGACCTGAATCTTGGGAGTGAGGAGGCCCAAGTGGATCAAATGTCAGTGAGAGGACATTTAGGGAAGAGTGATCATTGTATCACAAGGTTTAGGGTGAAAGTAAAAAAGGACTAAGGAGAATCCAGAATAAAGTCATGATCATGGATCAGATTCCATGGATAACCTCCAAATGTCTCACACTTCGAAATTTTCACTTTTTTTTCAAACAGAATATGGATAAGTTACAAAACTAAAATTTTGCCACAGTATTTATTGTTGAGAAGTATATGGAATTTTGGGAAATAAATATTGCTTTCTTGAGAAGAAGAAGAAGAAGAAGAGGTGCAGTAATCTATTCTTATAACTGAGAAGGGTAGCTAAATCCCCAGGACCTGATCAGGTCCATCCCAGTAAGTTGTGGGAAGCTTGGGAAGAGACAGCGATGCCCCTTGCGAAGATGCTATATCACCAACAGCCAGTGTTGGAAGATCGGAGAGTGGCTGACATTGTGCTGATATTTCAGAAGGTCTGCAAGGAATACCCAGGGAAGTATAGACCGGTGAGTCTGATATCAGTGGGGAGTAAGTTATTGGAGGGTATTTTGAGGTACAGGATCTACACGCATTTGGAAAGACAAGCGTTGATTAGGGGTAGTCCACATGGCTTTGTAAGTGGAAAATTGTGTCTCAAAAATTTGATTGAGTATTTTGAAGATGTGACCAAGAAGATAGATAAAAGCAGAATCATAGACATTGTCTACGTGGACTTTAGCAAGGCCTTTGACAAGGTACTGCATGGACAACTGGTTAGTAAAGTTAGATCAAATGGAATCCAGGGAGGGCAAGCCAATTGGTACAAAATTGGCTTGATGGTTGGAGACAGAGAGTGGTGGGAGTAGATGGTTGTTCAGAATGGAAGCCTGTGACCAGCGGTGTGGCGAAAGGATTGGTTCTGGGTTCATCATTGTTCATCATTTATAGAAACAAATTGAATGAGAATATAGGAGGTAGGATTCGTGAGTTTGCAGATGACATTAAAATAGGTGGCAAAGTGGACAGTGACGAAAGCTATGTGAGAGTACATTTACATTTGGTATTGAGATAATAGCGAAGTGTTGCATTTTGGTACAAAAACCAGACCAGGGTTTACACAGTTAGTTGTGGGGCCATGGGAAGTTGTCAAAGAGGGAGACTAAGGAATGGAGGCATATAGTGCCTTGAAACTAGTGCCACATGTAGACAGGGTGGTGAAGAAAGCATTTGGTACACTTGGGTATGGGAGTTGAGATGACATGTTATGGCTCTCCAAGATATTGGTCAGACTACATTTCCAATCACCCTGCTATTGGAAGGATGG
>NW_025164347.1:0-1619 GCF_004010195.1 Chiloscyllium plagiosum
AGCGACTGGGCTTGTATACCCTTGAATTTCGAAAACTGAGAGGGGATCTGATTGAGACGTATAAGATTATGAAAGGATTGGACACTCTGGTAGGAAACATATTTCCACTGATGGGTGAGTGCCGAACCAGAGGACACAGCTTAAAAATACGGGGTAGACCATTCAGGACAGAGCTCAGGAGAAACTTCTTCACCCAGAGAGTGGTGGCTGTGTGGAATGTTCTGCCCCCGTGGGCAGTGGAGGCCCACTCTCTGGATTCATTTAAGAAAGAGTTGGATAGAGCTCTCAAAGATAGTGGAATCATGGGTTATGGAGATAAGGCAGGAACAGGATACTGATTAGGAATGATCAGCCATGATTATATTGAATGGCGGTGCAGGCTTGAAGGGCTGAATGACCTACTCCTCACCTATTGTCTCTTGTCTATTATTCAAAGCGAGAACGCGTTTTACTTCACACAGAGGGTGGTGGGCGTTTAAACGCGTTGCCAGCAGAGATGGCAGGGGCAGGCACGGTCGATTCATTAAAGATGCGTCTGGATAAATGCATGAGTGGGTGGGAGTAGAGGGATACAGATGCTTAGGAATTGACCGACAGGTTTAGACAGTACATTTGGATCGGCTCAGGCTTGAAGGGCCTGTTCCTGGGCTGTAAACCTTCTTTGTTCTATATGGTGTATATCTGATATTGTTGGCTGTTGTAAAAGTTTCTGTAGGAATTATTATTCACCTTCTAATGTAGTAATGGAGTTACGTCCTTTTTTTGTCATAATTTTTATTTAATAGGTCAGCAGGAAGTCATTCAGCAATTTTACTGCCTTTCTTTTCTCAAGCAGCCTTAACATTTCACTTTCATATCCTTGATTCAGCTCCATTTCCAGCATCTTTGTAGGCAGTTTGTTCTATGTTATTGTCACTGAAATGAAGTTTTCCTCCATGCACAGCTAAGGCTATCTGGCTGCATGAGGGTTTTCAGGTTTCTGTGGCCTGGATAATATGTGATCAGCAGACATCTCGCAATCTACAGGAATTGCCACCAATGTTATGTTCATTAACTGTACTGACAGTGATCACTTATTTTGTGATTTTTCTTTGTAGTAAGACGTGCAGAAAGAAATCTGAAAGCAAATGATACACCTCGCAGCGCCAGAGACCCGGGTTCAATTCCCGCCTCAGGCGACTGACTGTGTGGAGTTTACACATTCTCCCCGTGTCTGCGTGGGTTTCCTCCGGGTGCTCCGGTTTCCTCCCACAGTCCAAAGATGTGCAGGTCAGGTGAATTGGCCATGTTAAATTGTCCGTAGTGTTAGGTAAGGGGTAAATGTAGGGGTATGGGTGGGTTGCGCTTCGGCGGGTCGGTGTGGACTTGTTGGGCCGAAGGGCCTGTTTCCACACTGTAAAGTAATCTAATCTAATCTAATCTAAAACTTCTGACAGAGCCACTTGATACATTGGGACTTGAATATCAGCAGCTATTCCAGTAAAGAAAACATGTTTGCTTTTGCTTGTTTGAGAGATTGTGGACAGTACTGTGGCAGGAAGAATACTGAGACACCGAGTGAGGGAGATTCAGTGCGCTGACTGTGGAAAGTGCTTCAAACCATTTACTCAGCTTGGAGG
>NW_025164348.1:0-1619 GCF_004010195.1 Chiloscyllium plagiosum
AGTCCATGGGCTATAAGTAGTCAGTGCTGAGATCTGCCCGGTTTCATTTCTTTGTAGACTTTGATGTAACAGAGTGGCTGGCTTGGCCTTTTCAAATTGCAATTGTGTGTTAACCACAGTGCTGTGAATCTGGAGTCACATGTAAGACCAACCAGGTAAAGATGGTAGATTTTCGTCCCTGAAGGGCATGAGTGTGCCAGGTAGGACAAACACAGTGGTTTCATTGTTTCATTTGATTCTCAATTCCTGATATTTTACTGAATTCAAATTCCAACATTTGCCGTGGAGAGATTCAAATCCGGGGTCTGGGTCAGCACCTGTGTCCCTGGGTTAATATTCCAGAGATAACACAGCTAGGCCATCACCTCCTCAGCATCTTCAACCATCTCCATGGCAATAGTGTTGTGCCATCGGAGTGGCTGTGCTTAAAGCATAGCACTTTGCAAGGCAATGAAATTATTTGGAAAACACCATCCTTCTTATTTTGTATTTATGAGAAGGGAGATGATGGGAAGTGTTCTAAGTGAAAAGGAGCTGGATGTCCTTAGTTATGAGCCACTGACATAATTCATGCGGAGCAATAGGTAATCAGCACTGTAAATGTGTGCTGTCCTTCTTTGAAAAATGCTGGAAGTATATGAGTGAAGACACTTTATTGAAGTTGTAGAGTGGTTTTGAGACAGTACTTGGGGCACTGTGAACAGATTTTCTCTCCTTTTGTAAGGAATGATCTCCTTGCCACAATGAGACAGTGTAAAGGTGTTACACCAGACTAATCCATGCTGTGATGGTACCATGGGGAGATTGTGAAGGAAATGAGTGTGTAACTTGTAATGCGGCAAAAGAATAAAATCTGATTGCAATAAAACTTGAGTGTTATTAACCAACATTCATTATTTCCAAAACAAAACATTGATATCGTGAAATATAACATGTTTCCCGCAATACATATTTTCACATTTGGACAAATTTTATGATCGGAAACGTTTAGAACGATATGGGCCAAATGCAGGGAATGGAGTTAGCATGGATAGACCAGTTTAGTCGGAATGGACCAGTTTGGGCTAAAAGGCCTGTTGAACTCTATTACTCTATGATAGTTTACATATCTGTGTGGAGCCCCCATGTTGGTTGAGTCAGAGTTCCATGCTCTGAACAAACTCTCACCGTCTGAATGTACAGTTGGAGTGAGACGCTGCACTGAGCACCATGTTGTTCACAAACCTGTCAGCAGCCACACACTGATAGAGTTGGCCATTCTCAAAAACTTCTGACATCCGTGCAGAAGATTAGTCTGGTTTCTCAGAGATGGAAGATGCTTCCTTGAGACATCGCACAAACCATCCTTACCATCAGGAAACCACATTAATGTAATGCACTTGAACCATTATCAAGGGAGCTAGGAGGAACAATATGGAGCAGTCTGTCTCTGCAGTCTCTATTTCGTTGGTTTGTCGTTTTGCAGCATCAATGACATTCTCCTATTTCACACTCCATCCACCTGGACACCGCGTGCTGGTCTATTACCGGCCCTCGATGTCTTCATATCCAACTGCCGCGAAGACATTAACCATCACAACCTGTCGACCCCTTCCCCCACTCCAACCTGTCACCCTCAC
>NW_025164349.1:0-1619 GCF_004010195.1 Chiloscyllium plagiosum
TCACTACCTTCTGAGAGAAGACATCACTTTGCATCTCAGATAGAAATCGATGTTCGGTATCTATGTCATCGAGTTCGAGACTCCACTCAGGAATGGTAACAACTTCTCAACATCTACCTTCTCAAGTCCCTTCCGTGTCTTGTATTTTTTTAGCAGGATCACTCCTCATTCATTTAAACCCCAATGAATAATCGCCTCACCATTTTACAGATTCTCAATAATACCACCCTTTCATCCCTGGAAGCCGGCTAATGAAACAACCTAGTTATTTGCTGCATCGGCATGCTGACTTTATGTTTTATATAAAGGAACACTCCAATCGCTTTGTACTGCTCTTTTTCTGGAAGTCCTCTCCAATAAATAACAGCCTGCCTTTTGATTCTCAGTGTCATCCTCAAACTCGGATGTATATTGCACTCAGCTCCCTCCTTCAGACTATCTGTATGGAGGGTAAATAACTGATGCCATCGGACTGATAGCCGTGGTCCTCCAGCAGATATACCTTCATCATGAAGATCCATTAATCCTGACTCTCCGATTTCTATATGTTAAGCAATCTTCATCGCATGTTAGTACATTCTCCATCATCCTAGGAGCTTCTGTCTCGTGTAAGAACTTTTATTTTGTAATATCTTGTGGAAAAACTCTGGAAAGCCTGGTGTTTAACAGATCCCCTTTATCAAGTCCGCTTGTTACATTCTCAGGCATCTCCAGAAGTACTTTGCATGATTTTACGGGCAAAATATAACTTCCCTTTCACAAAACAACTCTGAACCTGCGTGAAGCTTTTCTAAATATCCATGGGAGCCATGTTTTCCAAATTAAGCTCGTCCCATCTGCTTTCATTTGGCCCATATGCCTTTGGATGTTTCCCATCCATATGTTTGTCCAAATGTGTTTGAAATGTTTTAGCTGTACATGCATCTACCACTCTTCCTCTGGCAGCTCATTCCATACCCACACCATCCTCTGTGTAAAAACACTGCCCCTGCGTCCCTTGTAAATTTTCCCTCTTTCAACTTAAATCTATGCCTTCTACGTCTGAACTCCCCCATCCTGTGGAAAAGACCTTGGCTATTCACCCTATCCATACCTCTCCTGATTAAGAAAGCTCTATAATGTCATCCCCCAACCTTCTACACTCCATCCAATACTAACTTTAAGAACAAGCATTTCAAGATGAATATGCAAATTTGAAACTATAGTCAACATGACAGGTAAACAATACTCAGTCCAAACTTCATACTGTGATTTGTTTTTTCTCCCTATTACGATACTAAGGCAGGATGAAACGCTTACTAGTGCCAATTAGAAGTCAAGCACCTGGTATCCTTTGTCTAAAGGGGGCGATGATCTCGAAAGTGAAAACGTATTTATGGCCAGATCTTTATAATGCCACATAGTCAACATTCTCCTTCCTGGTCTCCCTATGATCTTGTGTGATTTTCTCTTCTTTATCTTGCACTCAATGGAGAGAACCCCTTTCCTCATTCACACCTTAATTTAAACCGATTTTATATCATCTTCTCATTCACCCCTGCTAAAAGCCGGTTTGTCTTTGCCACCCCATCTTTCCCCTGTCACCCACCCCCCCACCTCTGGCAAGCTATTGAAAAGCC
>NW_025164350.1:0-1619 GCF_004010195.1 Chiloscyllium plagiosum
GCTCAAAATCTTCTGTGGTCAATAATAAAAAAAACATTTCTCATTCTCAGTTTTAAACTCCTAATCGTACAGGACTTAATGCCTTCATCGCAAGAGCAAGTAAAGAGAAACATCTTTGAAAAGTTTCAAAATCAATTTGTTTTTTCCCCCTCAGTGGAATTACAGCCTTGCACAGTACATCAGATGTGGTCTGAGCAACGGCCTGTATAGATGCAGTAAATCATCCTTAAAATCAGACCCAATGCTCTTTGCACGAACAAGTATCATTTCGTTTAATTTTCAAATCACGTGCTGCATGTACAGACTAATTTGATATGTACCAGGACACACGAATCCCTTTGTACCACGGAGTTCTGCAATCTGCTTCCAGTTATATAATTTACGGTTGCTTTATTCGTCCTCAAAAACACAGACTTCCCATCACCCACATAGTACAGTTTTTTTGGCGAAGCTTTACTCACTGCCCTGCCCCGTCTGTATCCCATTGCAGACGCTCTGCCCTCCCCTGTCTATATCCCATTGCAGTCGTTCTGCCTCCACATGAAACCTTATTGAATGACTATCCTGCTGTATGAGCAAACTGAGCTTCAATCCATTCAGCCCCTTCTTCCAAACTATTAATCTGGATTGTAAACTGTTGTTGACCTCTCACTGATTCCTGAGGAATTCCACTAGTTATAGCTTTCCAACCTGAAAATAAGTCATAATCTCGACTCTGTATTTCTGGGTAGCGGACCAGGGCTCTCCTGTTCCTGTTTAACAGCCTAGAAAGGTTGTGTGGCCTCCTGCTAAACTGTGAAGCTGATTGTTGATTTGTTTCTGATCTCAGCGATCCTCCACTCGGGCAATTTGTTGTCAGATGATCAGGTGGAGTTCGTACTGGCAATGATCCTGATCCCTGAGAGTTTAAAAGATTAGCACAGAATATAGACTAACATTTGGGGTGATCGCTACCCGATGAAAAATGCTGTCTTTCTATTGCAACGATAGAAACATCTGCAGTGTCAGTCATGTGCTCAATTGTAACGTGCAGACACTGAGGAGGGTGGAAGAGTTCCTATTAGTCTGATGAAAATGGGACGCTTTAACAACACAACCAATAATTTTCATCATTAATTTCATTTTTGGCTGTTGTGTTGAAAAAATGCTGCAGTTACTACACATTAAAATAAGCGATTGTCTTTGACAGATGACCTTATAGAGGTTTATAAAGTCATGAGGGGCATGGATAGGGTAAATCGGCAAGGTATTTTCCCTGGGGTAAGGGAGTCCAGAACTAGAGGGCATAAGTTTACGGTGAGTGCAGAAAGACAGGCAACGTTTTCATGCAGAGGGTGGTACATGTATGGAATGACCTGCCAGAGGAAGTGATGGAGGCTGGTACAATTGCAACATTTAAAAGGCATCTGCATGGGTATATGAATAGGAGACGTCTTGGATGGATATGCCAGGTGGGACTAGATTGGGTTGAGATATGCAGTCAGCATGGGTGAGTTGGACCGAAAGGTCTGTTTCCGTGCTGCACATCTCTTGGACTCTATGACTCTATGGCCCAGTCTTCTCTGTTCCCTGGGGATGAGAATACAACAGACAGCACAACCCTAAGAAGATTGGAACAT
>NW_025164351.1:0-1619 GCF_004010195.1 Chiloscyllium plagiosum
AGTGTGTAGATCCCACATTGCCAGAGAGCTGGTTTCACACTGTCAGTGTGCAGATCCCACATTGCCAGAGACCTGGTCTCACACTGTCAGTGTGCTGATCCCACATTGCCAGAGACTCGGTCTCACACTGTCAGTGTGCAGATCCCACATTGCCAGAGAGCTGGTCTCACACTGTCAGTGTGCAGATCCCACATTGCCAGACAGCTGGTCTAACACTGTCAGTGTGCAGATCCCACATTGCCAGAGTCCTGGTCTCACACTGTCAGTGTGTAGATCCCACATTGCCAGTTACCTGGTCTCACACTGTCAGTGTGTAGATCCCACATTGCCAGTGAGCTGGTCTTACACTGTCAGTGTGCAGATCCCACATTGCCAGAGACCTGCCCTTACACTGTCAGTGTGTAGATCCCACATTGCCAGAGACCTGCTCTTACACTGTCAGTGTGCAGATCCCACATTGTCAGATACCTGGTCTCACAATGTCAGTGTGCATATCCCACATTGCCAGAGAACTGGTCTCACACTGTCAGTGTGCAGATCCCACATTGCCAGAGAGCTGGTCTCACACTGTCAGTGTGCAGATCCCACATTGCCAGAGACCTGCTCTTACACTGTCGGTGTGCAGATCCCACATTGTCAGAGAGCTGGTCTCACACTGTCAGTGTGTAGATCCCACATTGCCAGAGACCTAGTCTCACACTGTCAGTGTGCATATCCTACATTGTCAGAGAGCTGGTCTCACACTGTCAGTGTGCATATCCCACATTGCCTGAGAGCTGGTCTCACACTGTCAGTGTGCAGATCCCACATTGCCAGAGACCTGGTCTCACACTGTCAGTGTGCATATCCTACATTGTCAGAGAGCTGGTCTCACACTGTCAGTGTGCAGATCCCACATTGTCAGAGACCTGGTCTCACACTGTCAGTGTGCAGATCCCACATTGCCAGAGGGCTGGTCTCACACTGTCAGTGTGCAGATCCCACATTGCCAGAGAGCTGGTCGAACACTGTCAGTGTGCAGATCCCACATTGTCAGAGAGCTGGTCTCACACTGTCAGTGTGCAGATCCCACATTGCCAGAGAGCTGGTCTCACACTGTCAGTGTACATATCCTACATTGTCAGAGATCTGCCTTTACACTGTCAGTGTGTAGATCCTACATTGCCAGAGACCTGGTCTCACACTGTCAGTGTGCATATCCTACATTGTCAGAGACCTGGTCTCACACTGTCAGTGTGCAGATCCCACATTGCCAGAGAGCTGGTCTCACACTGTCAGTGTGCATATCCCACATAGTGTGAGACCAGGTCTCTGACAGTCAGTGTGTAGATTCCACATTGCCAGAGAGCTGTTCTCACACTGTCAGTGTGCATATCCCACATTGCCAGTTACCTGGTCTCACATTGTCAGTGTGCAGATCCCACATTGTCAGACAGCTGGTCTCACACTGTCAGTGTGCATATCCCACATTGTCAGAGAGCTGGTCTCACACTGTCAGTGTGCAGATCCCACATTGCAGAGAGCTGGTCTCACACTCTCAGTGTGTAGATCCCACATTGCCAGAGAGCTGGTCTCACACTGTCTGAGTGCAGATCCCACATTGCCAGAGAGCTGGTCTC
>NW_025164352.1:0-1619 GCF_004010195.1 Chiloscyllium plagiosum
TCAAAGAGTTTCACAGTGTGTCATACTGTGCCTGAAAGAGAGTCAGTGTGTGTCACAGTGTGTATCAGAAAGAGTCAGAGAGTGTCACAGTGTGTCTCAGTGAGTGTCACAGTGTGTCTCAGAGATTCGGAAAGTGTCACAGTCGGTGTCAGTGATTGTCACAGTGTGTCACCGTCTGTCAGAGAGTGTCACAGAGTGTTTAAGATGTGCTAGAAAGTGTCACAGTATGTCATAGATAGTGTCAGAGAGTGTCACAGTGTGTCTCAGAGAGTGTCACAGTGTGTTGGAGAGTGTCAGAGAGTGTCACATTGTGTCTCTGCCTGTGTCAGAGAAGGTCACAGTGTGTTTCAGAGAGTGTCAGAGAGTGTCACATTTTGTCCCAATCTGTCAGGGAGTGTCAGAGTGTGTCTCTGCCTGTGTCAGAGAGTGTTATGGTGTGTCTCTCTGCCTGTGTCAGAGAGTGTCACAGTGTATTTCAGTGAGTGTCAGAGAGCGTCACAATATGTCTCAAGGAGTGTCACAGTCTGTCACAGTCTCTCAGAGAGTGTTTCAGTGTGTCACAGTCTATCACAGAGTGTCACAGTGTGTCTCTGCCTGTGTCAGAGAGTGTCACAGTGTGATTCTGCCTGTGTCAGAGAGTGTCACAGTGTGTTTCAGAGAGTGTCAATCTGTGACACTCTGTGACTCTATCTCCCACACTGGAACACGCTATGTCACTCTCGGTCACACTCTGAGACATACTGTGACACACTCTGACACACTGCGCCACTCTGTGCCACAAATTGACTCTCTCTGACACTCTGAGGCACAGTATGACATACTGTGACACTCTCTTAGACACACTGTCACACTCTCTAACACTCTCGGTGACATTCTGCTACACTTTCTAGCACATCTGAAACACACTGTGACACTCCCTGTGTTTCAGAGAGTTTCAGAGAGAGTCACACTATGTCACAGTCTGTCAGAGAGTGTCACAGTGTGTCTATGCTTGTGTCAGAGAAGGTCACAGTGTGTTTCGGAGAGTGTCAGAGAGTGTGACATTGTGTCCCAGTCTGTCAGGGAGTGTCATAGTGTGTCTCTGCCTGTGTCAGAGAGTGTTATAGTGTGTCTCTGTCTGTGTCAGAAAGTGTCACAGTGTATTTCAGTGAGTGTCAGAGAGCGTCACATTGTGTCTCAGGGAGTGTCACAAACTGTCACAGTCTCTCAGAGAGAGTTTCAGTGTGTCACAGTCTATCACAGAGTGTCACAGTGTGTCTCTGCCTGTGTCAGAGAAGGTCACAGTGTGTTTCTGCCAGTGTTAGAGAGTGTCACAGTGTGTTTCAGAGAGTGTCAGAGAGTGTTGGAGAGTGTCAGAGAGTGTCACATGTCAGAGAGTGTCACAGTGTGTTTCTGCCTGTGCCAGAGAGTGTCACAGTGTGTTTCAGGGAGTGTCAGAGAGTGTCTCATTGTGTCACAGTCTGTCAGAGAGAGTCACAGTGTGTTTCAGAGAATGTCAGAGAGTGTCACAGTGTGTCTGAGAGTGCCAGAGAAAGTCAGATAGTGTTTCAGTGGGTCACAGTCAGTCAGAGAGTGTCACAGTGTGCCTCAGAGTGCCAGAGAAAGTCAGATAGTGTTTC
>NW_025164353.1:0-1619 GCF_004010195.1 Chiloscyllium plagiosum
GAGGGGGAGGTTTGGAGGGGACGTGATGACCTCAAAGAGCTTAACCCCATCCCCACCCCTGCTCAGCTCCCTGACTCTGACCTTTGACATTGCTCGGAGGATCAGGCAGCAGACAGTGGGATCTGTGCGGGATCCACTGATAACCAATCCTGTGCGGTCCTATCCCACTCCTTATTGGTCTGGTCACTGACTGTCCACTCTGCCTGACTGATTTCCCATCATGCAGTGAGAGAGGGTGTGCTTCCTCCTGGGATGAAAAATCCCAGACTTCCCAGATACCCCACTCCCTCTCGGATCGACACTGGATGGACGCCGGTCACTCTGGGAGTGGCTGGTCACTCTCTAAATGGACAATGGTCACTGGGAATGACTGGTCACTCTCCAGACGGACAATGGTCACTGGGAATGACTGGTCACTCTCCAGTTGGACAATGGTCACTCTGTGAATGACTGGTCACTCTCTAGATAGGCAACAGTCTCTCTGGGAATGACTGGTCACTCTCCAGATGGACAATAGTCACTGGGAATGTCTGGTCACTCTCCAGTTGGACAATGGTCACTCTGTGAATGACTGGTCACTCTCTAGATAGGCAACAGTCTCTCTGGGAGTGGCTGGTTACTCTCTAGATGGACACGGGTGGCTGTGGGAATGGGCTGATGGGTGGATGGGTAAGGGAGGTGGTTGGAGTAGGAGGAGAATGGCGCCAAGTGATGAAAGTCTGACCATCTCCTGAACATTGACCAGATGACCTCCCCCCCTCCACCCTCAACCCCACCCCACCTGAGACCACCAGGGAAGCCCCCCCATTGCGTTTGGGGAACCCTCTTCCCCTTCCCTTCTGCAAAACCACTCCGGACCCTGCCTGAAGGAGGCCGAACCCTGTCCAGTCCCGGCTCTGGAAGCTCCGTCGGGAATTCTGCGGGGAGTAGAGCGACCAATCCCGGCCGGAGATCCCTCCTCCTCCCGGGTCAGCTCACACACCTTGACCGAGTGAACGGGGTCACTCCCCTGGGACATGGGCGTGCCGCCTAATGTCTCCCTACCCTCTCTGGAGCAGGAGAGGGAATTGGCCGTGACTAAGGCCCCTGTTCAGTGGGACAGGGCAGCGCGGACTCAGAAACCGACTGGTGATTGTTAACCTCCCCGCTCTGGGGTCACGACCCCGTGGAACATGTGCCTGCTACGTCAATGCCCCGATGACTGAACCTTGGCAAACGTCTGGGGGATATCGCTGCAAGGCTCGGCCTCCCCCCTCCGTGCCCACCTGTATTTCAGGTTTCCACCCGTTGTACGTTGGAAACCAAAAATGTTTAACAAACAGAGTTTAACAATAAATCAGCGACTCTCGGATGTCTGTCTGGTCCACCGTGTGGGCAGCTGGTGGGGGGGGGTTGGAACATTCCACAATCAGTGTCAACAGATCCTTCTGCCGGGCCCTAACTGCCCTCGAGGGGGGTGGCTTGCGACAGTCATGTCAGAGGGCAAGGAGGAGCCAATCGCGTTGCCGGCACAGACCATGAAGGCACGACTGCGAAGGTAGGAGCAGCCATTCGGCCCATCGAGTCTGCTGCACAATTCAGTCAGACTGGTGGCCTACCTTAAAGGCTTTACCCCCCCC
>NW_025164354.1:0-1619 GCF_004010195.1 Chiloscyllium plagiosum
ACAGAGTGGAAAGATATGCAGACCACAGCAGTGAATTGATCTATAAACCCAGATGAGATATGCGACCACCACCACAGTACGTTTCTCAGTAACACTGCATGAGATCACTGTCCAGTGTACAGTATCCTGTAACATTCGCCAGTGCTTCCAGGAATGATTGGTGAATGGGATATTGGTGTGAGTTCAGGAGAATTTTGGATTAACAGTTATTCTGCAGCATTGTAACTGGGAGTAAGGTCAGCACAGACTTCGATCCATTTGTCTCAGTGCCATGTTCGTTGAGTGTGATAGAGGGATCGTCAACACGAGGTTGAGCTAGTTTCCTGGTGCTATCGTATCGAACTCACCTCATGAACTACCCACCCCTCCCCATGGTGTCCCTCTCATTCAATGCCAGACTGATTCTAACACCCATCATGGCTGGAGGTACTCATCATCGCTCAGATACCCCTGGATATTCCGTGATACCTGGCTCTGTGACCAGCTTTAAAAGGCCAATGGGCACATGTTTGAGCTTTCTCTATTAGGAACTGCCCTGCAACGTTTACCCCGAGCATGGCAGATAAGGGGCAATTACACCACAGTTTGTCGACAGGGGCACGGAGGTCCTGGTGGATGGGCCAGTACAGAGGGGGAACATTCTCTTCCCAGAGGGCGCCACACCACCAGGCTCAACGAGCATGATCTGAGCTCACCATCCAGTTCAGTGCAGTACCTGCGGTCTGAAGAAATGTCCAGCAATACAGGACAAGCATCAAAAACCTTTCCCGTTCTGTCAGGATAAGGGTCACCTTATTCTCTCTGCTCCCTCACTCTCACTGTATATCTGTTATAGCACTACCCCCGAACAAGGCTCAAGCTCCAACATTCTCACTGCTGCATGTAGCATCTTCCCCCTCTCTCTCTGCTTCTCTCACCTCCACTATACCCTCCACACGAACAACACTACATGGATACAACACTGTGGACAGACGCCCCTCCGAAAACCTCTTCATTCCCCCCTCACACCTACACCAGCACTAACAGCAGGGCCACACAGCACCCCCCCACCCTCTCTCCCTCCCTCCCATTCCAGAAGAAACAGCCTAGAACAGGACAGAAAGGGCCAAGCCGCGTGGTGGAGTGCCCGATATCCGTTCCCTCACCGGCCATGTGAGGAGGACCCTGGTACGTGTTGGACAGGACCGGGACGCCTCGTGTGGAGATTCTGAAGCATCCACCTCCCACCGACCGAGTAAGGAGCAATGTTCAGTGAAGGGAAGTTTTCACGTTAAATCCATTGGTAGTTCCGTTTCCCCCCGACACAACTTAGAAGACGTGACCCTGATGCCATCTCCCTTTTGTATCGAGCTGCTACAAATGGAATCCCCGCGGTGGGCAAGAGGGTGGGCTCACAACACATCGTCACCACCACCTCCCAGGAAGGGAGCACGGAGACTCCGTCCTACACCTCCCCCTGTAAACAGCTCAGGTTCTGAAACTAATCTGTGATAGTTACTGCTCTCCCCACTTGTCCTGACATATTCAATAATCTGTGCTCATACACACCGAGGTCCCTCTGCTCCTGCACTCACTTTATAACAGCGCATCCTGTTTTCCTTCCAAACTGCATCACCTCA
>NW_025164355.1:0-1619 GCF_004010195.1 Chiloscyllium plagiosum
CTAAAGTTGTACTAAGCCGAAATTAATTGATTTAATCTTGCGATACTTCAACTGGAACCTTGATTGGCAAGCTGCTACATATGTTGATATTAGCATCCTCTGTCATTTATAATAAAGCATGGTCATTGGTTTTAGATAAATATTTTGTGTGCAATTACTGAACCAAAATGTAAGAAATCAAATGCATGTATTGGATGGAACTGGTCACCAAATGTTTATTGTGGCTGTTGTTCTCAGGAACGATAAGATATTTACTCCGGTTTTCTCCTGAGCAGTAATTAGATGACCAGGAAAAATTTGTGTGGCTGTAAGTGCCCTTTTTGGCTCTTGTTCTCAGGAACGATAAGATACTTCCTCGGGTTTTCTCCTGAGCAGTAATTAGATGACCAGGAAAACATTTGTGTGGCTGTAAGTGCTTTTTTGTGTGAGCATTGATTTCACTGACATTGAGATATTTTACTAATATCGGAAGGGATTAATAATCACGTGTTAAAGTTCTTAATTAAAGTCATATTTTCTTTTTAAAAATTATGGGAATTCCTTTGTGAAACAATGATTTAGTGATGCCGGAGTTGGACTGGGGTGAGCAAAGTTAAAAAAATCACATGACACCAGGTTTATTGGGAAGCATTAGCTTTCAAGGTACTCCCTCTTCATCAGGCAATCTTCATCTCTTCATCTGCTCGGACAAAAGAATAAGGATTGGTGTAGGTGAGGTGTTGAAATGCACAATAATGATGTTTTAAATGTTTATTGAAACTCTTCTGCAGCATTAAGTTCCAGAATAAACAAAATGTGATCATTCATGAGCTGACTGGAAGTAAAATCATGTTGCCCACCATATGAACAATACCCGAATGTATTTTGATTAAATAAAATGAATTTCATTACTTACATACTTTAAAATGTTAAAAATTTCAGTGTCCTCAAATCTAAAATGTAGATATAATGTAATGTGATACATAATGGTATTAATGACCTGAAGATAATAAATTACAGATTGAGAGATTATTGGAATCAACAACATCATGCAGAAGCTGATCCAAACCTGGATTGAAAATCAATTCAAACTCTGCCTAGATATTTTCTAATCACCATTCTAAACTGCTATGGAGTACCTCTGTTGGAGAAGGGAACTGAACCCACACCTCCTAGTCTCATAGGAGTGACACTACTAGAGATCCACAAGCGTCTTTCATTATGTTCCTAACAAGGAAGTGTGGGATTATAATCAATTGTGATTACTCAAATGAAAACTAATCAGTATTCATTCACAGGAATTGGTCATTTGGCACGTAACGTTGTGCTGAACGTAGTGCAAAAGAAACTCATCCCTTCTGCCTACTCTTGGTCCATTTCCTTCCAAATTATCGAAATGAACATGAAAGAGCCTTAATGTATCTTCCTCCACCTCAACCCTGGAAGTTCATTCCAGACACCTTCCACTCCCTGAGTAAAAACAAATTGCCCCTTACGTGCCCCTTGAACATTCCCCCTAAACCTAAAACACATGTCACATAGATTTTGACACTTCAACTCTGGGAAAAACTTTCTGACCATCAACCCTAACTATGTATCTCATGATCGTACAGATATCCATCATGTCTTCCCCCAGTCTC
>NW_025164356.1:0-1619 GCF_004010195.1 Chiloscyllium plagiosum
GGCTGCCTGGGACTTGCCTTGGGGACCCTCCCCGGCGGGTCTGCCCCCCATCGCTGCGACCAAGGAACTGCCTGGGACTTGCCGGAGGCCTGCCTCCACCGCTGCTGTTGCCTGGGGCCTGCCTCCACCGCCGCTGCCTGGGACTTGCCTTGGGGACCCTCCCCAGCAGGTCTGCCCTCCACCGCTGCGACCAAGGGCCTACCTCCACCGCTGCTGTTGCCTGAGGCCAGTCTCCACCGTCGCTGCCTGGGACTCGCCTTGGGCACATCCCCAGGACTTCCACCGCTGCTGCTACCAGAGGCCCATCTCCACCACTGCTGCCTGAGGCCTACTAAAATTCAGCAGCAGAGTATGGCGAGCCCGGAGATCGCGGGGCCCAGCCGCACCTACGCCGGGGTAGCCGCTGCCTTAGGCTCAGCTGTCCCAGCCCCAGCCGCAACCACATCCCCTTCAGGCACTTAACCAAATGCCTGGGGGTAAAGGCCTATCCCCACCCCAATATGACCATCGAGGCTTGCAGCAAGGCCATGGCTAGTGTGGTCAGCCCACTGGCCATCATCGCTGCGGCCCAGATGTACGGGAAGGCCGTCTTTTTTCTTAAGACCGAGCAGGCAGTCCACCTGGCCGTGGAGAGGGGGCTCACTGTGGGCGGGACACATTTGCCCATCGACCCTTTGGAGGTTATGGCCCAGAGGGTCGTAATCTCCAACGTCCCACCCTTCATTCCCAGTGAGCTCATTCTTCCCCACCTCAACACCTTGGGGGAGATCCGGTCAGGGGTCCAACCGCTCCTGCTCGGTCTTAAGGACCCCGCCCTCCGACATATCTACCCCTTCCGACGCCAGGTGTTCATTTGCCTGGCCCAGGAGGAGGTCACCGAGGGCTCATTCGCCCTCCTCCATGAGGGCACGGCCTACCGCGCCTTCTGGACGGCAGACGGCATGCGGTGCCACCTGTGCCATGAGGTGGGGCACATTAGAAAAAACTGCCCCACCCAGAAGGCTGCCCAGCCCACATCAACAGCTGATGGTGCCACCACACCCACTCCCCCGAAGTCAACACCACAAGCCCCGGCACCGGAGGCTTCCGATGCTCCAGCCTCTGGCAGGGAAGGGGGGGGTGAGCGTCCAACTGGACAGAAGGCGCTGAAGAAGACGCGACGCGTCAGGCCCGCCCATCAGGGACGAGGCAGGAAGTGACACGGCTGACCCTCCCCACCCTGGCCATGCCCCCTGTCTTCCCCCAGCCAATCGTATTCCGGGAAAGGCTGGGGGGAGGGACCTCGGGTCCCATGACCACCAAGGTGGGCGGGGAGAGGAAGCCCATAAATTCCCCCCTGTCTCTCTGGGGGAAAAGGCACTGGCCCTTGGAGGGGAGAGACATTCTACCAGCACACTGGTGGCGCTGCCCCTCTCCAGGGGACGGCCATCGGTGCCTCTTGACTGTCCTGCACCGCAGCCCGACCTACCCCAGCCCCCAGGGGCTACAGCGGGGCCTCCTGCTGCCTCAACTCCTCTGGCTCCTGGGGAGGACTTTAACAACCACGAGGACCCTCTGCTGGGTCGTTGAGTGGTGGAGGGGAGGAAGGTGTTATCCTTGCTCCTCCCTCCCAGACTGTT
>NW_025164357.1:0-1619 GCF_004010195.1 Chiloscyllium plagiosum
ACAGCAACACATACACAAATCCCTCCACCACCAAACTGTCTCCTGCAATTAAACATATATACACAGAAACACTCACACACCATCTTCCTCCACCACCCTGTCTCCTGCAAATAAATAGATATAGACAGAAACATACACGCATATCTTCAGCACCATCCTGTCTCAAGTCATTAAAAAGTTGTACACAGAAACGCACACACAACCCTCCAACACCATCCTGTTCTCCTGCCATTGAGCAGATATAAACTGAAATGCATGCACACAACCCTTGACCTCCACACTATCTACTGCCCTTAAACAGATATACACCAAAACACAGACACATGCAAAACTCTCCTCCACCACCCTGTTTCCTGCATTAATCAGGTATACACAGAAACACACACACGCAACCCTCCACGAACACGAGTCTGTTTCCTGTCACTAAGCAGATATATACAGAAAAACGCACACAACCCCCTGCACCACAACCCTATCAACTACCATTTAACAGACATGCACAGAAAAAAAACACACACACAGATAATCATCCAGCAACACTCTGTCTCCTGGCATTAAACAAATATGCACAGAAACACACACACAGCCCTCCACGACCACCCTGTCTCCGGCAATTAAACAGGTACATACAGAAATACACACACAAAAGTCCAGCACTACCCTGTCTCCGGCCATTAAACAGTTATACACAGAAACACACACTCACCATCCTTCACCACCAGCTGTCTCCTGCTATGAAACAGAAATTTTCAGAAACATGCAGACAACTCTCCACCACCATCCTGTCTCCTGCCATTAAACAGATATACACAGAAACGCGTACACAACCCTATATCACCACCCTGTCTCCTGCGATTGAGTAGATATAAACAGAAATGCACACACAATCGTCGACCACTACCCTGTCGCCTGTCATTAAATAGATATACACAGAAACAAACACACACAAACTCTGGACCACCATCTTGACTCCTGTCATTAAACAGATATACACAGAAACAAATATACAAACTTGCACGTACACCCTGCCTACTGCCCTTAAACAGATATTCACAGAAACGCTCATACATACACTACTCTCCACCACCGCCCTATCTCCAGCCACTAAGCACATAGAAACAGAAACACAGACACTGTACACTCCAATACCACACTGTCTCTTGCCATTAAATAGATATACCCAGAAACACACACATACACACAACCTCCTCCACCACTGTGTCCTGCAATTACACAGATATATACCGAAACATAAACATATATTTCCAGCACTACCCTTTCTCTTGTCATTAAACAGTTATACACAGAAACACACACACACTACCCTCCACCACCAACCTGCCTCCAGCCCTTAAAAAGATGAATGCAGAAACACACGCCACGAACACCCTGTCTCCTGTTATTAAACAGGTACACACAGAAATACACACACAACCCTCCATCACCACCTTGCCTCCTGTCATTTAACAGGTGCACACAGAAATACACACACAATCCTCCATCACCACCCTGCCTCCTGCTATTAAACAGGTATACACCGAAACACAGACACATACATGCAGAACGCTCCACCACCACCCTGTTTCCTGCATTAACCAGATATACACAGAAACACACAC
>NW_025164358.1:0-1619 GCF_004010195.1 Chiloscyllium plagiosum
TGGTTATAATCCTCCTCCTGGTGTAATATAAAATACACACTGCGGTAATTATAATACTCACCCTGTTACAATATAAAACACACACTGCGGTGATTATAATTCTCACCCTGGTGTAATGTAAAACACACACTGCGGTAATAATAATGCTCACCCTGGTGTAATGTAAACACACACTGCGGTGATTATAATCCCCACCCTGGTGTAATGTAAAACACACACTGCGGTGATTAAAATCCTCACCCTGGTGTAATATTAAACACACACTGTGGTGATTATAATCCTCACCCTGGTGTAATGTAAAGCACACACTGCAGTGATTATAATCCTCACTCTGGTGTAATGTAAAACACACACTGCGGTAATTATATTCCTCACCCTGGTGTAATGTAAAACACACACTGCGGTAATTATAATCCTCACCCTGGTGTAATGTAAAACACACTCTGCGGTAATTATAATCCTCACCCTGGTGTAATGTAAACACACACTGCGGTGATTATAATCCCCACCCTGGTGTAATGTAAATCACACACTGTGGTAATTATAATCCTCACCCTGGTGTATTGTAAAACACACACTGCGGTGATTATAATCCTCATCCTGGTGTAATATAAAACACACACTGCAGTGATTATAATCCTCACCCTGGTGAAATGTAAAACACACATTGCGGTGACTATAATCCTCAGCCAGGTGTAATGTAAAACACACACTGCGGTGATTATAATCCCCACCCTGGTGTAATGTAAAACACACACTGCAGTGATTATAATGCTCACCCTGGTGTAATGTAAAACACACACTGCGGTAATTATAATCCTCACCCTGTTGTAACGCAAACACACACTGCGGTGATTATAATCCTCACCCTGGTGAAATGTAAAACACACATTGCAGTGATTATAAACCTCACCCAGGTGTAATATAAAACAAACACTGCGGTGAATATAATCCTCACCCTGATGTAATATAAAACACACACTGCGGTGATTGTAATCCTCACCCTGGTGTAATGTAAACACACACTGTGGTGATTATAATTCTCACCCTGGTGTATTATAAAACACACACTGTGGTGATTATAATTCTCACCCTGGTGTAATATATAACACACACTGCGGTGAGTATAATTCTTACCCTCTTGTATTATAAAACACACACTGCGGTGATTATAATCCTCACCTGATGTAATATAAAACACACACTGCGGTGATTGTAATCCTCACCCTGGTGTAATGTAAACACACACTGTGGTGATTATAATTCTCACCCTGGTGTATTATAAAACACACACTGTGGTGATTATATTTCTCACCCTGGTGTAATATATAACACACACTGCGGTGAGTATAGTTCTTACCCTCTTGTATTGTAAAACACACACTGCGGTGATTATAATCCTCACCCTGATGTAATATAAAACACACACTGCAGTGATTGTAATCCTCACCCTGGTGTAATGTAAACACACACTGTGGTGATTATAATTCTCACCCTGGTGTATTATAAAACACACACTGTGGTGATTATAATTCTCACCCTGGTGTAATATATAACATACACTGCGGTGAGTATAATTCTTACCATCTTGTATTATAAAACACACACTGCGGTGATTA
>NW_025164359.1:0-1619 GCF_004010195.1 Chiloscyllium plagiosum
TCGCTCTCTCGCTCTCTCTCTTTCGCTCTCTCTCTCTCTAACTATCTCTCTCTCTATCTTGAACCCTTGCACCTGGGAGGCAACACGCCAACGATGAGTCTCCCTCATTCCCACAGAACTTCCTTTATGTCCCTTTAACTATGGAGAGCCCAGTGACGAATGCACTCTTCCCCCCCCTGCCAGGACAACGGGGACAGACCCTGTGCCAGAGACCTGTACCCTGTGGCTTACTGCTGGTATGTTCTCTTTCCCCGCCCCCGCCCATCAACAGTATCCAAAACAGTATATTTGTTATTAAGGGGAATGGCCACAGGAGCTCCCTGCACTATTTACTGGTTCCCTTTCAGTCCCCTGACAGTAACCCATTGGCCATTTTTCTTGTACCTGAGATGACTATGTCTTGGTAACTCCCCACAAGATAATGTAGATTATTAAAGCTGCTCATTTCTCTTCTTGTGAGAAGAATTCAAAAATTTCATTCTTCAAAAAATTTAGTTTGGTTCTTCCAATTTCATGAGAGAAAATCATTACTTTCTCCTCCTCTCTGTAGAGCCACACAATACACTGCAGGGTGATTAACGCCTACCTTTACTTCAACAGTCTTCAAGTAATTATATCACTGTCCACTGAAAAAAAAATACTAATTCTGACCTTGATCAGATAGGTCAATGGGCCAAGAAGTGACAAATTCAGTTTCATTTAGATACATGAGGTGTTAGATTTTGATTAAGACAAACCAGGGCAGGACTTGTACACTTAATGGTGGGGCCTTGGCAATTGTTGCTGAACAAAGAGACTGAGGGTTGCAGCTGCAGATTTTCTTGAAAGTAGAGCCACAGGTAGATAGGACGGTGAAGAAAGCATTTGGCATGCTTCCCTTCATTGGTCAGAACATTGAGTGTAGGAGTTGGGATGTCATCTGGTTGCTGTACAGGATATTAGTGATGCCACTTTTATGAGATTACATACAATGCTCATCACCCTTCTCCAGGAAGGATGTTGTTAAACTTGAGATGCTGCAGAAAAGATTTACAAGGATGTTATAGCAATATGGAGTCATACAGCATAGAAACAGACCCTTCAGCCCACCATGTCCATGATGTCCAACAAACACCAAACTGCATTCATCCTATTTATCTGCACTTGGTCAATAACTGACTGATTTCTTAAGGGCATATCCTGATGCTGCTTAAATGCTGTGAGAGTATTCCATCGCACTCTCAGGCAGCATATTACAAACTTTACCCACCATCTAGGTCAAAATATTTTTTTCAGATATCCTCTGAAGTGCTTTCCACACAACTTCAACTTTTGCCCTCTGGTCTTAGGCACATCAGCCAAGGGGAGAAAGATTCTCACAATCTACTCCGTCTGCATCTTTCACAATTTAGTATATCTCAGTCAGAACCTCCCTCAACATCCTCTGCTCCAAGGAAACCAAACCTAGCTCATACGGTCTCCCTTTTTGACGGAGACTTTCCAACCCACTGCATCCTCTCCAGTCAATCCCATCCTTCTAATTGTGTGGCAATAAGAACTGCACACAGTATTTGATCTGTTTTATAAAGTTGGAATAAGACTTCCTCGCTCTTATATTCGACAGCTCCGGAAAGCATTGT
>NW_025164360.1:0-1619 GCF_004010195.1 Chiloscyllium plagiosum
TGATTTGAACCGTCCATATGATTGGAGCCCCAGTCAACCGTGATAATTTTTCCAGCCACACAGTCATCTCTGATAGATAGAGCACTCCCGAACTCGAGTCTTGAAACGCTGCGTGGTTTTTACAATCTTTTCTAGTTGCCACTGCCTTTCGTGAACCTTCTCACATGTGGCATACTTTTCGCACTCTATTCCGGACTCAGGCAGTAGCAGACTCGAATTTTGGCCTGCACACTACCCAGGGCAACGGTGGCAATGGCGAGTCCAGCGAGGTCTCATACCAGCGAGGGCGTTGGTGGGGCAGGACGGATTCGAACTGTGGCAATTTCCATCCCAGCTGCAGTGGTACGGTGAAGGGTCTGCTATCTCTCCACCAGGATCATGGCTCTTAGCAGAGAACTTCAAGAAGTGGACAGTAAAGTTGAACAATTTTATTTTTATTCATCTGGCTTTATATCGCACGTCAAAACTTTTTGTTTGCGTTTTAAGATGGCACCAGAAAATGGCCACACTCATGAATACATTGCACTGTATTCTGTATCAAATTAGCCATGACATCATATGACTAAAATCAAACCTCTTTAAAAGCATATGACCCAATTCAACCATACATAAATCTCTCGCCTGTCTTGGACTCCACATTCCTCCATATAAAATTGCCCAACATCACAGAGTTCCCTTTTTTTCTTATTAGTAGTGGTATTTTACAACTTTTCTGTACTCCGGAAGCTAACATTCTTGCATCAATTTGATTCAGTTACCATTACGTCATCAGTTCATATAAACTGATTAAGATGATGTCATAGTATTACTCATAGTGGCCAGTAAACTTTGAAAAATACGTGACTCCATTTCTTTGAAGAAAGGAATTTACCATGAACTTCAAGCAAGCTGAGAAGAAAATTTTGTGTTAAGCGATATAGTTGTTGGTGGGAAATCTTCGAACTCTAGCAATATGTAACACCACTTCCTTTGAAAAAGGAATAGGCCATGGGATTTCAAGCAGGCTTAGAAGAGAACCCTCTGTTTAACGATACATTTGTTATTTGGGGAGAGTTCAGTCCACCTTCTACATTTTCAAGGTTGAATAAGACACAGATGGTTTACTCCCAGTTTGGTAGCCCTTATGAAGAAAATGTAATAGCAGCTGGGACTTGTAAATGTATATGAAATAAAAAACAATTGACTAAATAAAATATGTATAGACGAGGCAACTTGCAAATAAAGCTTTTATATATATCGTTATTTACTGTATTGGACCTTAATACAATTTATACGGATCATTATGTCCTGCCTTTGTTTAGCATTTGAGGCATACAGGCGAACGAACTGTTCAAAGCATTCAGCCCAGCAGAAGAAAATCGTCAAAAATGAGTAAATGATTCAATGCAGCATTGCCAATTGACTGAGGACTGAGACACAATCTCAAGAACGTCAATATACAGGTTCTATCAGCGTATGTCTCCACTTTCGACACAAATATAGATTGAAGATGCGTATGTAGCAAAACTAGGAATAACTCTCACGTAGTCAAGATAATGCATCATGTAATGCATCAGTTCACCAGGCTGTAAGTTTGTGGCTTCGACCGAATTAATAAAGAACTGCTTTCACTGACTAAG
>NW_025164361.1:0-1619 GCF_004010195.1 Chiloscyllium plagiosum
TACCTTTTAAAAAATACCTGGATCAGCACCTGAGATATCTGAACATTCAATGCTTTGGGCCCAGTTCTGGGAAGTGGATGGAGAGTAGATTTAGTTTTGTCTTGGTGGGACAGAAATGATTGGATGAGAGACTTCTCCTACACTGTATGATTCTCTGATTCTGTGAAATCTCTGGCTGATGACCACGTACTGTCGTCCCTCGGCTGATGAATCAGTCTCTGTTCAACTCTTCACCCTTCCTCCTTCGTGTCTAAATCCTGAGCTCTCACTGTTGCTGGGAAATTTGAGAAGCAGATTTACTCACTTGCTCATTCACTCCCTTCTCAGCCTCTCTTTATCTCCTGAAACTCCACTCAACAGCAATCTGCTGGATCAGGAGCAAGGCTCTCAGCTCAATGGATAAAGGAACCTTTTCCAGCACCAAGCTGGTGAGTGTCAGCTGGAG
This sequence comes from Chiloscyllium plagiosum, assembly GCF_004010195.1. Classification (NCBI taxonomy): domain Eukaryota; kingdom Metazoa; phylum Chordata; class Chondrichthyes; order Orectolobiformes; family Hemiscylliidae; genus Chiloscyllium; species Chiloscyllium plagiosum. Next base: position 446 of record NW_025164361.1, read on the forward strand.
AACAATGTTCCATTGCAATAATCAAGGTGTCTAGCCATTCTGTACATCCACGTTCACTCCTGGAGGGACCAGGTAGAGAGGAAGAGTCAGTGCAGCCATTGTGCAGCATCCAGTGTTGAGTTGCCCCATCTCCAAACCCATTGCAACATCATTGTCTGCCCCCGACACCCAGCAGATGCTCCCATCACAAGAGGCTCCATGGCCCTGAGGACTGTGAGAGTGAGCCCTGTCCATTCAGCTCGATCATCAAGCTCCAGCCTTCCTGATGTGGTGGCAGCCAGGAGAGCCCTGCCCATGGGAGATTCCACACACACTCCCTCCCTCCCTGCAGGGAAAGATGATTCCATGGCCCTACTTTCTCTCCAAACTGATCCGAATTTGAGTGTTGCTGAAAAAAGAGACGTTTTGTCCAACCTTTTGTCTTGCACACATCAGGGCAATTTGCAAGAAATGGCACAGCAAAGGCAAGTACCATGTAGACTGGAGATCCTAGAGGGTCAGGCAGCACCCATGGAGAGAAAGCAAGGCAAAATGAAATGTTTTCATAAGAAGGACTTTTTCTCACTCTCGTTCCAAACTCTCAAATGACTATTTGATCCTGATTTCCTCTTTTGCTTCAGACCTGTTGAAATTCTGAAAAGTAATTCTGTCTTTTTGTGAATGGAGCACTCAGTTTATCATCATTCATCATTAAGTTCCAATAACTGCATCAAAATATTTTTCCTGATCTCCTTTCTGTACCTGGTATATGACTGGAGAATATGTTATTTTGCCTTTCAGTTTGTCTGCACTGATGGTAAATCTACATTTACTGTGTTCCTTTGTTTAAGAATTTTTGAACATCAGAATACCCTCCCTCCACTGTCGAGATCCTGGTCTTACCTTCATAGAATCATAGAATCGAGGAATTCCTTCAGTGTGGAAGGAGGCCAGTCAGCCCAGCAAGCTCGTACCGACCCTTTGAAGACCATCCCACCCAGACCCATACCTCCCCTACCCTATCCCCGTAACCCTGCATTTTCCAAGGCATTTTCCATTTGCTAGCCTGTGCATCTCTTGGACATAATGAGTAATTTAGCACGGCCAATCCGCCAATCCACCTAACCTACACATTTTCACTCAGTTTTGTAAATGAAACATGAGTTTTGAATTTTACACTTTGGGCTAGATGTAA
>NW_025164362.1:0-1619 GCF_004010195.1 Chiloscyllium plagiosum
CAATGGTTGAAGAAGTTAACTCTAATGCCTTATCAACAGTATGTCGATGTCAATGGAAATATAAAGCAAGTGCAGCTTCTGTCGTCTGAAAGCAGAGAATGGAGAACAAGGAAATGGCAGAACCACGAAGATATTGTGCCTTCAGTTCTGCCTTCCAGCACAAGATTTTAAAAAACTCTTCCCAGAAAACTGGCAAACCTAAGGGTTAGGTAGGATGGGCATTGAGTGCTTTTCCTTGGATGGTGAAGGCTAAAATAGGGGACATAGCATCAATTGAGGGGTGATAGGTTTTTGACAGATGTTATGGGTAGTTCCCTGCCTGCAACAGTAGTACAGTCGCCGACGTTAAGGGCATTTAAATGGGCATTGGACATTCGTATGGAGCATAATGGAACTGAGTAGTATAGATGAGCATCAGATTATGTTCACTGAACGGTGCAACATCGAAGTCCGAAGGCCCTGTATTGCGTTGTAACGTCCTGTGATCTATGTTCTATGGTCTATGTTTTAAGCTGGTGGGAAAAGGGAAGAGAATGAAATTAGTAAATGGATGGTTTCGGAGAAATTATTGGGATTGAAAGTATTGGACAGAGACAAGGTCAACATAGAATTACGAAATGGGAATTATATTTGAGAAAATTACAGGTTGATATATTATGGAGAAGCAACGGTGCAAGTTGTTGGGATTTTCAGAAAGAATTTTCATAAATCCCGAAGCCGAGTGTCCGAAATAAAATCTTGTCGGATTGGGGCTCACTTATGGATATAGTTTTAGAATAGGACAGCTGGCAGGAAACAGTGAGTCAAAGTTTTCGATTTTGATTTTCTTACCATGTGTATTTTTCAGGAAAATATCACTGACAAGATTTTATAAAACCTCGCTGTTTTGCATAATTTAAGAAAATGGAACAAACAACAGACATCGAGTTAGGAAACTCCATGGGCCCTGAGGCAGGTCCTCCACATCGATGACACCTGCAACGCCATCCCTCCATAAGAGTTGCATCACCATCTACACCGAACCTTCCCAATATCGTCCGTGCTGATCCACAAGTGCCATATTTGCCGCTGAACTATTACTCCTCCATCAATGCATCATCTCCCCTGTGCCTGACCCTCCAATGTCAGAGACATGTCGCTTACACTGGGCCCACCATATCGACGTTTCGATGACGCCCTTCCACCATCTGCTTCATCACTTCCAGCGCAGGATGCAGGCAAAAACGACCTCTCCGATCCTCAGGCATCATGATCTTCTCCTGGACCCAATCTCACGAATTTCTCCTCTGCCGATGTAGCTGCTGCTGATTCCAGGTCGTGTGCTTGCTCTGGAAATGTAAGGAGGGACTCAATCTCCTAAGCAGTGGGTCCAAATCGATGTCCGTTGCCTGGGCCCTGGTTCAAAGCACTTCATGTCCACGACCTGAGTCCGTTCAAAATCCCTGTGTTAGGCTCTTGCCACTGTAGGTGCTATCCAAGCTACAAGGTCAGTAAGTTACAGAGAGAAAGGAGAGCGGGAGAAAGTTAGAAAAAGAAAAAAAAAATGTCAGAGCGGACAAAGTCCAACAAAGGAGACCTTGGAACCGATAAAGGATCCTGTTATGAGCGACGAAGGCTCG
>NW_025164363.1:0-1620 GCF_004010195.1 Chiloscyllium plagiosum
GAGACGCTGCAACAACTCCAGTAATTTCTATAATACCGGAGGAAGCAGTGACTGCTCCAACTCCTTTACTTTCTTTAATACAGGAGGAAGCAGTGACGCTGCTCCAGCTCCTTTCTTTCCTTTAATGCAGGAGGAAACAATGATGTTGCTCCAGCTTCTTTATTTTCTACAATGCAGGAGGAGGCAGTGACGCTGTTCCAGGATCTTTATTTTCTATAATACAGGTGGAGGTAGAGACGCTGCTCCAGCTCGTTTACTTTCTATAATACAGGAGGAAGCAGTGGCTCCGCTCCAGCTCCTTTATTGTCTATAATACAGGAGGAAGCAGAGACGCTGCTCCAGCTCCTTTGTTTTCTATAATACAGGCGGAAGCACAGACGCTTGACCAGCTCCTTTAATTTCTAAAATACAGGAGGAAGCAGTGACGCTGATCCTGCTCCTTTATTTTCTATAGTACAGGAGGAAGCAGTGACGCTGCTCCAGCTCCTACATTTTCTATAATATAGGAGGAAGCAGTGACGCTGCTCCAACTCCTTTCTTTTCTATAATACAGGAGGAAGATGAGACGCTGCTCCCTCCTTCATTTTTTATAATACAGCAGGAAGCAGTGACGCTGCTCCAGCTCCTTTATTTTCTATAATATAGGAGGTAGCAGAGACGCTGCTCCAGCTCCTTTATTGACAATAATGCAGTAGGAAGCAGTGACGCTGCTCCAGCTCCTACATTTTCTATAATATAGGAGGAAGCAGTGACGCTGCTCCAACTCCTTTCTTTTCTATAATACAGGAGGAAGATGAGACGCTGCTCCCTCCTTCATTTTTTATAATACAGCAGGAAGCAGTGACTGCTCCAACTCCTTTATTTTCTATAATACAGGAGGAAGCAGTGGCGTTGCTCCAGCTACTTTATTTTCTATAATACAGGAGGAAGCAGAGACGCGGCTCCAGCTCCTTTATTTACAATAATACAGGAGGAAGCAGTTACGCTGCTCCAGCTCCTTTACTTTCTAAAGTACAGGTGAAAGCAGTGACGTAGCTCCAGCTCCTTTATTTTCTATAATACAGGAGGTAGCCGAGACGCTGCTCCAGCTCCTTTATTGACAATAATGCAGTAGGAAGCAGTAACGCTGCTCCAGCTCCTACATTTTCTATAATATAGGAGGAAGCAGAGGCTCTGCTCCAGCTCCTTTATTGTCTCTAATACAGGAGGAAGCAGAGACGCTGCTCCAGCTCCTTTGTTTTCTATAAAACAGGCGGTAGCATAGAGGCTTGACCCGCTCCTTTAATTTCGAAAATACAGGAGGAAGCAGTGACGCTGATCCTGCTCCTTTATTTTCTATAGTACAGGAGGAAGCAGTGACGCTGCTCCAGCTCCTTTATTTTCTATAATACAGGAGGAAGCAGAGACGCTGCTCCAGCTCCATTGTTTTCTATAATACAGGCGGTAGCACAGACGCTTGACCAGCTCCTTTAATTTTCAGAATACAGGAGGAAGCAGTGACGCTGATCCCGTTCCTTAATTTTCTATAGTACAGGAGGAAGCAGTGACGCTGCTCCAGCTCCTTTATATTCTATAATACAGGAGCAGCCAGAGAAGCTGCTCCAGCTCCTTTATTTTCTA
>NW_025164364.1:0-1620 GCF_004010195.1 Chiloscyllium plagiosum
CCTCTTTCAACCTATGTCTTTCGTACTTACAAGTAACCGATTTGGAGTTGGTCACTCTCACCCCTGAGGACCGCAAAGACACGATCTGAGACAGCATGGACCATTGCACCAGATGCAACACACAAAGCATAAGTCTCGTTCCTCCCAAACAAACCTTCTCACTGGCCCGTTCACTATTGTGTCCCCAATTACTAAAACTCTCCTCCTTTCCCACCTTCGTTTCTATACAATAGGGGCAGACACTGTTCCAGAGCCCTGCGACTTACGACAAACCACGGATAATTCGTCCCCGAACACTAACCAAAACGGTATTCTTGTTTTTGTTTTCAGCGGAAAGACCACAGGAGATCCATGCACTGACTGTTTCCCGCCCTTCGAACAGTTACCCAGCTTTCTTCGTGGCTGTGAGAACATTGGCTGTAGGGATCATGAGCAAACTGAGGGCACAAATGTGGTAGAGTGGGCGATTCAAGAGGATAGATTGAAGGAAAATGTCGGTATAATGGAGGATAGCAGGTGCCAGGAAACAAAGACTCTTTCCCGTTGCCTAAATCAAATGTCCCGATGGCTGTGTTGCCTGTCTGAAGCCCGGTGTCAAGATATTCTTCTGGGTTGCAGGGGAACTTGGTTTGGGAGAGGAACGATACCATTGTTGACATTGGTAGAAAGAGTAACGAATTTCTGCTGATGGAATTTAGTTTGTGCTAAATTAGAAAACAGGTACAAATCGGTATAACCTCGGGATCCACAAATAAATCAGCACAAGGTCAGCAAGATTAGCGAGGCAAATGTGTGATTGAAAGACTGGTGTGGGAGAAATACATGTTATTTCTTTAGAAATTGGGGTCAGAACTGACGACGGATGCAAGTGTTGGGATGGGACAGTTTCCAACTGCATGATGTTGCGACCAAAGAACTTGAGAATTTGATAACTGGGGTCGGTTTATAGCCCTGTAAAGTGAACTATGGGTGTTGGTTTCAATTGCATCGAAAATTATGTGAAACGCTTCAAAAAACTTCAAAACCCTTTGCACGGGTTAAGGTTTCCACAACAAGTAATAGGACAGTAACTATGGAAAGGGTAAGGAATCTATTTCCAGAACAGCAATTCAGGGTACAATTCTGAGAAGAGGAGCAGTCACGGCATGCGCGAGGGTGTTGTACCTAAACAGACACAGTATACGAGAAAAGGTAAACGAGTTTGAAGCACAGTTTGAAATTGGCATGTATGTTATTATTGTGTGTATCACAGAGACGTGGTTGCAAGGGGATCATCTAGGAGAAAGTGAGGACTGCAGATACTGGAGATGCTGCAAGGGGATCACTCCTGGGAGACCATTACCAGTGCAACGGATTGAGTAGATAACATTTGTTGATCACAATGTGGAATCCCCTACATCGACAAACAGAACACCAAATTTTGGATCGTTACAGGGAAAACTCTGGGACACCTGCACCAACCACGCAACCCTGTTATTGATCAATTCAAATCCCCTTTCCACTCCACCAAGGACATGAAGAGTCTGGGCCTACTCTATCGCCAAACACTAACTACCTGACACTTGGACGAAGGAAGCCTCACCTTCTGCTGCTCCATCCTGCAACCCCACGGGATTAATG
>NW_025164365.1:0-1620 GCF_004010195.1 Chiloscyllium plagiosum
TAGAACAACTCTCAAGGAGCTCGACAACACGAGATATTAAATGACTGAATACCCTCATCAAAATGAAGGTTATCACTGAAAAAAAAACAGAAGATATTTAGATTTTGATGGGATTGATAGTGAGTGAAATAATACAAATACTGTTGTTTGAAGACAAGTTACAATTCACATTTGAGATGTAATAGGATCAGATTAATCCAGTCTTTGGGGTATTCAAACACAGTCTAAAATCTCATTGGTATAACATCATTAATCTGGTATAATCTGTTTGTTCAAAATGATTTTTAAAAATTGATGATGTAATCACATTTTCCCAGGAGATATATCACACAACACAAAATAAAGTTTCTGGAACTGTGTCAGCTCCAGCTCTAAGAGAATTCTCCAAATCTGACAGTTTGCCAGCAGCAGGAAGGGAGGTTGTTTGACAAACAATCAAATGCATCTTCTCAGGGAAAAGGTTGAAAAAGTATACGACACCATCCTTGCCATTATTGGTATTCCTGGTAAATCTTGGAAAATTTTAACTTGTATAAATTTCTGCTTTGAAACATACTTATTTCTACCTATGACTGATAATTATTTTCTTTCCATTTAGCAAGGCAAATACTGATGCCAGACAATACTGTGCTCACTCTCTGAGTTTAAAGCAAAGAGATTGTCAATTTGGAGACTCATCAGTCATGTGCAACATTGTCTGTTTCTTTATACTGGGTTCTGTTTCTCTGGAATGCGTTTGCACTGAGGCCACATTAATGAAGTTTGGCTGAGCACCAGCCCTGGCATTTCCTAGAAAGTGTTCGGCAAGACTGCACTCTGTGGTAGTTCAAAGCCTGTTATTGGTTGGATGGGTTTTGTAACAATGCACCTATTAGTGGCATTCAGTGTTTCCTATTCCTTGAAGTGAAGATATTTTATTGGTGGATCTTGTTCAGGCAGCGTGCATCAAATCGGAGTCCAGATACAATGTGGGCAATGGGTGGGTTCAGCAGATCGTTATGGAGTGATAAGTGAGCATCAGTACAAAATGTTGTTTTTGTACTGTTGTTGCTATTCTCTTAGGTGAAAGTGAGGACTGCAAATGCTGGAGATCAGAGCTGAAAACGTGTTGCTGGAAAAGTGCAGCAGGTCAGGCAGCATCCAAGGAGCAGGATTCTCCCGCTCCTTGGTTACTGTTCTCTTTCCAGGGTCACCAAATGATAATGGTCTATGTGAAGGTACTCCCATGTGCATTTGCTTAGGATTGTTGTTTTGTCTTTGGCCATCAGTTTAGATAACTATTTTTTTTAGATTAGATTAGATTACTTACAGTGTGGAAACAGGCCCTTCAGCCCAACAAGTCCACACCGACTCACAACCCACCCCCCTACATTTACCCCTTCACCTAACACTACGGGCAATTTAGCATGGCCAATTCACCTGACGTGCACATCTTTGAACTGTGGGAGGAAACCCACGCGGACATGGGGAGAATGTGCAAACTCCACTCAGTCGCCTGAGGTGGGAATTGAACCCAGGTCTCTGGCGCTGTGAGGCAGCAGTGCTAACCACTGTGCCGCCCACCAATTGTGCAAACATATCCATTTCTGACTTCATGATAGAGGGATAGTCATTGATGAA
>NW_025164366.1:0-1620 GCF_004010195.1 Chiloscyllium plagiosum
GAGGGACGGGTTGACAGAGGCAGCATTTCGACCCACACATGAGGGAAACCACCTGGAGTGGGGAGGTACGGTGGCACAGTGGTTAGCACTGCTGCTTCAAGTGCCAGAGACCCGGGTTCAATTCCTGCCTCAGGCAACTCTCTGTGTGGAGTTTGCACGTTCTCCCCGTGTCTGCGTGGGTTTCCTCCAGGTGCTCCGGTTCCCTCCCACAATACAAAAACCTATGCAAGGTTAGCGGAATTGGCCATGCTAAACTGCTTATAGTGTTAGGTGAAGTGGTAAATGTTGGAGAATGAGTCTGGGTCGGCTACGCTTCGGCGGGTCAGTGTGGACCTGTTGGGACGACGGGCCTGTTTCCATACTGTAAATAATCTAATCTAATAGTGGAGAAATACTGAGTGATACCATCAGAGTGGTGGAAGGTTTCAAGAGCAAGCAATAGTCAGGAAGACGAAGCATGATGTATGGTGCATGTATCAGTAGTCAGTAACCGCTAAGCTACGAGTGGGAGAGGCGATGGCCTCGTATTATTTTCACTAGACTGTTCATTCAGAATTTAATGCTGGTGTCAGGTATAGCCATCTGAATGCACAATATGCTTTAAAGAAGGAAATCTGTTAGAGACAGCAGGTCTCTCAAATGTTGACTCTCAAATGTCCGAGCAAGCCGGTCAGTTCAAGGGCAGCTAGGGATGGGCAAATATGCTGGCCAGATTTCAGAGTAAGGTGCTGGAAAAGCACTGCAGATCAAGCATCATCAGAGAAGCAGCAGAATCGATTTTCAGGCATTAACCCTTCACCTGATGCAGAGCTTATGCCCAAAACGTCGATTCTCCTGCTCTTTTGGTGGTGCCTAATATGCTATGCTTTGCCAGCATGACACCTTTGACTCTGATCTGCAGTCCTCAATCTTTGCAAATGAATGCCGGCCAGCCAGAGACAGGCACAGCCCACGAGGGAATTTTTAAACAAATGTCTGCTGGGACCAATGTTCTTGCCTATCGTGTTGGTAGGTTTATGGAAAGGGCTGTAAACTCACAGAGAAGATACAGGGACGAGTTTCAAGCGAAAACAACTTTCCAAATCCAAAGAGGAAAGGTGAGTATCAGAATACCACGAGGATGTGGCTGAAGTCAAGAAGAAAGGAACAGGAAGGGACACCGTTTAACTAAAACTGTACATCAGCGAATGGGTTTTTGACAGGAAATAGGGGGATAACGTCAATAATAACGTTTTTTTGGAATGTACGCTGTATCTGCAATAAGATAGAGAGACGTGTTTATAGGGTGAATAAAAATTGGAGCATAAATATTGAATGGTACACATCCTTGAGCGGTCTCGGGAGGAATGGGACAGCAGGATGGGTAACCCTGACACTAATGGGTAACAACGGCATTACAGAGAAAACATTTGGCCTCAGATTATGCAGAGAAATCAGATTGAAAGTAAATTCTAGGTCAAACGTGTTCAAAACACAAACAGGAAAACAGGGCTTTAGACTTCCCAACAGCATTTCATTGTTCATCACTACATTAAACAGGAATTCATTGGAATTTTTAACTAACACACTGTGATAATTTTGTGGACATAAATCTTTGTATAATCAGGGACAGTCACATTG
>NW_025164367.1:0-1620 GCF_004010195.1 Chiloscyllium plagiosum
CCCCTTGTCTGATATCAACCAGCTCCACAGTCACAGGTACCAATCTCCCTCTGTCTGCTATAATCCAGCCCCACAGTCAATGACACCATTCTCCCCCTGTCTGATATAAACCAGCCCCACAGTCACTGACACCAATCTCACCCTGTCTGACATAAACCATACCCACAATACCTGACAACAATCTCCCCCTGTCTGATATAAACCAAACCCACAGTCCCTGACACCAATCTCCCCTTGTCTGCTTTAAACCAGACAAACAGTCCCTGACACCAATCTCCCCTTGTCTGATATAATCCAGCCCCACAGTCACGGACGCCAATCTCCCCCTGCCTGATATAAACCAGCCCCACAGTCACTGACACCAATCTCCCCCTTTCTGACATTAACCAGGCCCATTGTCACTGACGCCAATCTCGCCCTTGTCTTATATAAACAAGACCCACAGTCCCTGACACCAATCTCTCGCTGTCTGATATAAACCAGACACACAGTCATTGACACCAATCTCCCCCTGTAGTAGTACAAACCAGTTCCACAGTCACTGACACCAATCTCCCCCTGTCTGATATGAACCAGCCCCACAGTCACTGACACCAATCTCCTGTCTGATATAAACCATACCCACAGTCCCTGACAACAATCTCGCCCGTCTGATATACTCCAGACCCACAGTCACTGAAACCAATCTCCCCTTGTCTGATATAAACCAGACACACTGTCCCTGACACCAACCTGCCCCTGTCTGATTTAAACCAGTCCCACAGTCCCTGACACCAATCTCCCCCTGTCTGATATAAACCATACCCACTTTCACTGACACCAATCTCCCTCTGTCTGCTATAATCCAGCCCCACAGTCACTGAGACCATTCTCCCCCTGTCTGATATAAACCAGCCCCACAGTCACAGACGCCAATCTCACCTGTCTGATATAAACGACACCCACAGTCACTGACACCAATCCCCCTCTGTCTGCTATAATCCAGCCCCACTGTCACTGACACCATTCTCCCCCTTGTCTGATATAAACCAGCCACACAGTCACTGACACCAATCTCCCCCTGTCTGATATAAACCAGCCCCACAGTCCCTGACAGCAATCTCCCCCTGTTTGATATCAACCAGCTCCACAGTCACTGATACCAATCTCCCTCTGTCTGTTAAAATCCAGCCCCACAGTCACTGACACCATTCTCCCCCTTGTCTGAAATAAACCAGACCCACAGTCACTGACAGCAATCTTCCCTTGTCTGATATGAACCAGCCCCACAGTCACTGACACCAATCTCCCCCTGTCTAATAAAAACCAGACCCACATTCACTGACGCCAATCTCCCCTTGTCTGATATGAACCAGCACCACAGTCACTGACACCAATCTCCCCTTGTCTGATATGAACCAGCCCCACAGTCACTGGACGCCAATCTCCACTTGTCTGATATAAACAAGACGCACAATCCCTGACACCAATCTCCCCCTGTCTGATATCAACCAGCTCCACAGTCACAGGTACCAATCTCCCTCTGTCTGCAATAATCCAGCCCCACAGTCAATGACACCATTCTCCCCCTGTCAGATATAAACAAGACCCACAGTCACTGACACCAATCTCACCCTGTCT
>NW_025164368.1:0-1620 GCF_004010195.1 Chiloscyllium plagiosum
CTATTTGGCACAGTATTGTCCCAGCCCTGGGAGAGTTTGATATGGAAAATGTAAAGGGGGATTTATTCTTTATCTAACTCAGTGCTGTTCCTGTCCTGGGAGTGTTTGATGGGAACAGTGAAATTGGGCTTTAATCTGTACTGAGCCCTATGCCTGTGTTAGAGATTGATGGGGACAGTGTCGGGTGATTAAAACAAAACCTAACCTCATGCTAAACGTGGCCTGAGATTTCAAAGGATTCCAGTCTATTGTTAGATTACTCGACACTGAACCTATTTATAGATTCCAGAAGCAACACCGATATTTTCTCCCTATCTAATCCTGCAGTTCCTGTCATTGACTCTCAAACTTTCATCATTTTGGACTATTCGAAATTCCAGGGATACAGTCCTGGGCTTGTGTCATTTCCCTGGCCATTGAACCCGTGCCGTCCAACTATAGTTCTGTGAATCTACGCTGCATTCATTTGGACATGAACACCCAAGTCCCCAACACTTTCTTGCCTTTATCTGTTTATAAAGTCGCTGTCAGCGCTGTGCAGACATGAAATGGCTACCTGAAACAAACCTATAATGGCTACTGACACTTCTGGAATCATTTGTCCTGGTTGGCAGATTAAAACACATCGTACACTTTATACATTTTCATCTCTCGGCCTCCTGCAGATGAAATAAACTGGGATGTAAATCGATGCAATTTTGATGTTAGAGGAGGGATAATCTAAACCAAATGGTACAATGGTAAACTGGATGCAGGGGCAGAGAAGCTTCAGTTTGAGTCTGAATTCTGTCAGCACAGGTGAGGGGCAAATGTGTGAAAAGCTTTTTTTTTCCATTCATGCATTCCTACTTTGGAGAAATGTTAATTTACAAATTAAACTCTAAAAGCAGGATATGGACAACTCTGTTAAAAAGTTTCCATTGATTAAGATGCAGATTCCAGAATCCTTTTAAAGTCCGTGCCCTGAGATTTTTAAAAGTCTGTCTAACTTTCCAAACTTCAAGACGAAAATGCGATAGTTATATGACAGGTCAGCTACTGAATTGTAGGTGCGTGGTCTTGTTCAGAATCTGTCAGAGATTTAGCACGGAGTAAGATGTACTTTATCCAGATAACAGGCATTTATCAAGGACCAGCCTGACGTAATTTGCCTTCAAAATTTTGTGTTCTCTAAAGATAAAGAAATTGATTTACCATTACGCAAGCCTCTCGGATTGTGTATCATTAGTACACATTTGTGAAAGAGTAACTGTGTATGTGAATGAGATAATGTGGCTTTGAGGTGTCTGTGACTGATTGACTGAGAGTTGGTGGCTGAGATTGGCTGAGTGAGAGGTTGTGTTCGAGTGTGAGATTCTGAGATCGGGAGTTTGCAATGCTCTACTGTGCGTGTGACTGAACATGTGTGACTGCATGACAGTGTGTCTGTGCGTATGAGCTATGTACGAGTTTGTGATAGACACTGTAGAGGCAGCTTTATTCTGTAATCTAACACAGAGCTTCCCCTGACACGGGAGTGTTTGTGGACATATCTGTACATTGTATGTAACCCTATTTTTTCCCTGACCCTTGGAGGTTTAGTTGGAAAAAGTGTACAGGGAAATGTACTCTGCCGATAAG
>NW_025164369.1:0-1620 GCF_004010195.1 Chiloscyllium plagiosum
TGGGTGTTGTCTCCTTGTCCACCAGCTCGGAGTAATTAGGAGAGGGCATTGACTGTACCCATGGTCTCCACGTTGGCAGGACATGCACCAAATCAGCCAAAGAGGCTGTTTTCATATCAGAATCTGCTGTATATTTCCAGATCACCCATAACATGTCCACACATCTGCCCTGACAGGAATGGGCTGGAGTGGAATTCTACAGCCCCTGTCTCTACCACACCTCAATTAAAATACTCATCAAATAGGCTAAGTAGGACATGGAAATAACTTGTTGATTCAACAAATGATAAACATCAGGAATAATCTGCATAAGCAGCAAAATGAAAACAAAATCTACAGCCGCTGCCAGCCAGGAGCTAATTGTCCAATATGGAGGGTGGGCTTTACACACACATTCAATGTTAAAATTGCACTGACCACCTCACAGATGACACCAGAATTACTGACATGTTCCCCTTACACCAATATCTTCTTGGGATACTGGGGTTCAAGTACAGTGTGTAAAACCAGCAGCTCCATGAGCAGCACTGCATGGCCAAGAGAAAAATGGCCTGACTGATGTTTGTCTGAATTTGAACAGTGGGCCAGATAGATCCCTCTGACAACATAGTATTCAATGGAGAGGTCAAAATGTAATGGTGAATCCATGTGAGACCTCAGCAACACGGACAGTTAGACTGCATTCACTTCATGTTCACACCACAGCCTCTAGATCTGTGGAAGAAGCATCCACTGCCCTCTGCCCTAAATCACTCACATTGGGGTGTACTCAGGACCCTCATCATTGTGAGACACAAATATCAGTCTAGTCAGCCGTCCACTAAACAAAACTGTGACCCTGCAATTCTAATTCCAATGATACAGCTTTCTCACTGTCTTGGGAAGTACACACAGTGATTCAGAACTTATGATGGACAGGGGATAGGAATTTCTGTTCTTCAGAAAGTCCTCCTGATCTGGAACCAAGACCCAGCCTTTGTGTAGACTGGATGACTGTGTGAGTGAGTCATATCGACATCCACAGAGAGTAGAAGGAGTATTACTGTGTTCATACAGTCCTCATTCCAAATCTTACACAGGGCAGTGTTGGAGCTTCTGAAAACACAGGGACGGCAGGTTCCAGAGTTACACCCAAAGTTGTACACCAATCCCACCCTCACCAATGTGATACCCTCCTGTAGGTCCCACTAACCCTGGCAGGGTCAGTGTTGGAAGGAACCGTGAGGTACAATAACACACCAGGAAATTCAGGAACAGTTTGTGCAACTATCCATGAAACAGTGCACAGACAGAGGGTCACAAAATACTTCACACAGAATGTTCTCCGCCTTCCATTATAAAACCTCGATTGTATCAATACATTTATGTTCAGAAATTTGCAAAAAACAGAAAAATATACAATTGCCCTGAGCATTCCTAACACAACATGTATTATCATTCAGGAAGACTCGGGTAATGACAATATATTAAAACAAGCAGGTTTACGTTTCACATTCAACTTTGTCAACCTGGACTTAAATAGTAAAAATATTCCGATTAAAAGCATAAATAAAGTCATACCAGCTCCTTACCTGTGCCCTGCGGGACCTGGACATTGAGAAACTGACACACAATGTGGGA
>NW_025164370.1:0-1620 GCF_004010195.1 Chiloscyllium plagiosum
ACTAGACCACCACGCTGGGACTAGACCACCACGCTGAGACTAGATCACCACGCTGGGACTAAGCCACCATGCTGGGACTAGACCACCACACTGGGACTAGACCACCACGCTGGGACTAGACCATCACGCTGGAACTAGACCATCACGCTGGAACTAGATCACCATGCTGGTACTAGACAACAACACTGGGACTAGACCACCACGCTGAGACTAGACCACCATGCTGGGACTAGATCACCATGTTGGGACTAGATCACCATGCTGGGACTAGACAACCACGCTGGGAGTAGACCACCACGCTGGGAGTAGACCACCACGCTGGGACTAGACCACCACACTGCAACTAGATCACCATGCTGAGGCTAGACCACCACGCTGAGACTAGACCACCACGCTGGGACTAGATCACCATGCTGGGACTAGACAACCACGCTGGGAGTAGACCACCACGCTGGGAGTAGACCACCACGCTGGGACTAGACCACCACACTGCAACTAGATCACCATGCTGGGACTAGATCACCATGCTGAGACTAGACCACCACGCTGGGACTAGATCACCATGCTGGGACTAGACAACAACACTAGGATCAGACCATCACTCTGGGACTAGACCACCACACTGGGACTAGACCACCACACTGGGACTAGACCACCACACTGGGACTAGACCACCACGTTGGGACTAGACCACCACGTTGGGACTAGACCACCACGTTGGGACTAGACCACCATGCTGGGACTAGACCACCAAGCTGGGACTAGACCATCACGCTGAGACACTAGACCACCACACTGGGACTGGACCACCACATTGGGACTAGACCACCAGAATGAGACTATACTACCATGCTGGGGCTTGACCACCACAATGAGACTAGACCACCACGGTGAGACTAGTCCATCACACTGAGACTATACTACCATGCTGGGACTAGAACACCACGATGAGACTAGACCACCACGCTGGGACTAGTCCACCACACTGAGACTATACTGCCATGCTGGGACTAGAACACCACGATGAGACTAGACCACCACGCTGGGACTAGTCCACCACACTGAGACTATACTACCATGCTGGAACTAGACCACCACAATGAGACTACACCACCACACTGGGACTAGACCATCACAATGAGACTAGACCATCATGATGGGACTAGATCACCATGCTGGGACTAGACAACCACACTGGGAGTAGACCACCACACTGGGCGTAGACCACCATGCTGGGAGTACACCACCACGCTGGGACTAGATCACCATGCAGGTACTAGACCACCACACTGGGACTAGCACACCACACTGGAACTAGACCACCACGCTGGGACTAGATCACCATGCTGGGACTAGACCACCACGCTGGGATTAGATAACCATGCTGGGACTAGATCACCATGCTGGGACTAGACCACCACACTGGGACTAGACCACCACACTGGGACTAGACCACCACACTGGGACTAGACCACCACGCTTGCACTAGATCACCATGCTGGTACTAGACAACAACACTGGGACTAGCACACCACATTGGAACTAGACCACCATGCTGGGACTAGATCACCATGCTGGGACTAGACCACCATGCTGGAACTAGACCACCACAATGAGACT
>NW_025164371.1:0-1620 GCF_004010195.1 Chiloscyllium plagiosum
GGGTATCACTGGCTGGGTCAGTATTTATTGCCCATGTGTAGTTCACCTGCTTCCTTTGACCCACAATACTGTTAGGGAGGGAACTCTGGGATTTTGACCCAGTGAGACTGAAGAAACATTGAAATATTTCCAAATCAGGATGGTGAGTGGGTTGGAGAGGAACTTGCAAGTGGTGGGATTTCCCATGTATCAGCTGCCCTTACCCTTCGTGACGAAAGTGGTCACAGAGAGTCAGACAGTGAGATAGCATGGAAAATGACCCTTCCATCCAGCTCTGCCATGCCAACCAAGTTTCTCAAACTAAACTAGTCCCACTTGCCTGCATTTGGCCTGTAGCCCTCCAAACCTTTCCCATTCATGTACCTGTCCAAATGTCTCTTCAAGGCTGTAACTGCACCTGCATTTACCACTTCCTCTGGAAGCTCAGTCCACACATAAACCCTGCATTGTGTGAAAAAGTTGCCCTTCATGTCCCTTATAAATCTTCCTCCTCTCACCTTAAAATATGCGCCTACTTTTGAACACGCCCATCTAAGGCTATTCACATTATCTATGTTCCTCATGATTTTATAAACCTTTATAAGGTCTCCCTTTACCTTCCGACGCTCCAGTGAAAAGACATCCCAGCCTATCCAGCCTATCCTTATAATTCAAACCCTCCTCTCCTGGAAACTTCCTGATAAATCATTTTCTGAACCCTCTGCAACTTAATAATATCCTTCCTGAAGCAGAGTGACCATAACTGGACACAGTACTCCAAAATGTCCTTACCAATGTCCTGTACAACCTCAACATGACATCCCAACTCCCATACTCGATAGTCTGAGCAATGAAGGCAAGTGTGTTACCCAGCTTCTTAACCACTCTGTCTACGGTGACACATCTCTCAAAGAACTATGTACCTGAGCCCCTCAGTCTCTCTATTCAGCAGCATTACCCAAGGCCCTGTCATTAACTGTACAAGTCCTGCCCATGTCTGTTTTACCAAAATACAATACTTTGCTTTCATCCAAATTAAACTCCGTCTGCTCCTCCTCAGCCCATTGGCCCAATTGATCACGATCCCTTTGCTGTAATGCCAATCGAACAGGCTGCTTTGTCCTGGCTGGTGTCAAGCTTCTTCAATGTTGTTGGAGCTCCAGGCACGAGGGAAGTACTCCATCGTACTCCTGACCTGTGCCTTGTAGATTACGGACAGGCCTTGGCGAATCAGGACATGAGTTATTCACTGCGGTATCCCGAGCCTCTGATCTGCTCTTGCAGACACTGTATTTATGTGGCGTGTCCAGTTCAGTTTCTGATCAATGATAACTCCCAGGATGTTGATAGAGAGAATTCAGTGTTGATAATGCCATTGAAAGTCAAAGGGTGGAGGTTAGATTGTCTCTTCTTGGAGATGGTCATTGCTTGGCACTTGTGTTGCATGAATGTTACTTTCCATTTGTCATTCCTGACAAAGGGCTTTTGCACAAAACATGGATTTTCCTACTCCTCGGATGCTGCCTGACCTGCTGTGCTTTTCCAGCACCATTCTAATCTTGACTTTCCACTTGTCAGTCCAAGCCTGATATTGCCCAGGTCTTGTTGCATTTGAACATAGATGATTTCAGTATCTGAGGA
>NW_025164372.1:0-1620 GCF_004010195.1 Chiloscyllium plagiosum
AGTCTGTTGTACATATACTGTGGAAAGGACACAAAACAAATAGGGAAGTACATCTCGATCTGTCGAGAATCTACATTTCTCCATTTTTACACCTCCTCATCCACATATTCTCGCTATATCTCTCTTTGCATTTCATTAGCTCCCTCTTTCAGCTTATACCCATTGCTCACTGTTGAATGTGATTATTATTGACGAACATCATGAAAAAGACACAACAGCGGATCTGTCCAGAGCTAATGGGAGCAGGACTGAAAATGTGTTGCTGGAAAAGCGCAGCGGGTCAGGCAGCATCCAGGGAACAGGAGAATCGACGTTTCGGGCATAAGCCCTTCTTCAGTTTGTATCTTGCACTCAATACAGAGAAACGATATCCCCCATTTACACCTTTATTTACAACCGTTTTATATTTATTTTTCTTTCACTGCAATTAAAACCCGTTTGTCTTTTGCACTGCACGTCCACACCATCGGTTTCCCATCACACTCCTCCACTTCCGCCAAGAAATTAGAAAGCTCAATTTAAAAATCTTTTCAGTTCTGAAGAAAGGTCACTCTCGACTTGAAGTGTTATTTCTACTTCTTTGTCTCTCACATAGTCTGCCAGACCTGCTGAGTGTCTCCAGAAATGAACAGGCACTGAACAGACTTTCAAAAAAAAGAAATAACTGTTGATATGGGAAATCTGCAACAGAAGCAAAACTTGCTGTAAAGACTTGGAGCTTTATCGAAGAGTTGCTGAACCGAAACGATTAACTCTGTTTTCATTCCACAATGCTGCCACACCTGCTTAATTTCACCAGGAATTTCTAGTTTTGAGCAAGTTTCAAAGATGTGTATCAAAGCTACTCAATAGGCCTGTCCAATATGGATCTTCAAACATCAGGAAGTAAAACTACATAAGGCTGGCGTCACTGACACTTCGAGTTCATAGTCAAGGAAGCACAATCACTTAAAACACAGAAGATGGCACTACTCTATGGGAAGAGATTCAGATGAATATAGAGCCCTTGATGTTGCGCCAACTGTGGAACCAATTTGAAGTCCATCTAAACTACACTATTCCATTCTCATCCATACGTCTATCCAATGACCATTTGAATGCCCTTAACGTTGGCGAGTCTACTACTGTTGGCGTTCCATGCCGCTACTACTTTCTGAGTAAAGAAACTACCTCTGACATCTGCCCTATAGCTATCAGCCCTCAGTTTAAAACTATGTCTCCTCATGCAAGCCATCACCATCCAAAGAAAAAGGATGCCCATCTCATCGAATCCACCGATTAGCTTAATTAAATCATCTCTCATCTTTCTTCTCCCTAACGAAAACAACCTCAAGTCCCTCAGCCTTTATTCACAAGGCCTTCCCTCCATACGAAGAAATATCCTGGTAAATCTCTTCTGCTTCCTTTCCAAAGCTTCCACATGTTTCCTATAACGTGGTGACCAGAACGATACACTATACTCCAAGTGAAGCCACAGCAGAGTTTTGTACAGGTGCAGCATGACTTCGTGACTCCGAAATTCAATTCCTCTACAAAAGAAGCTAACACACCATATGCCTTCTTAACAACCCTATCAACCTGATCGGTAACTTTCAGGGATCAATGTACATGAACACCGAG
>NW_025164373.1:0-1620 GCF_004010195.1 Chiloscyllium plagiosum
CATTTGGTAGAACAATATAACAGTATCCTATTTATATGTCACATTAAGTAGCATGGAAATCTGATCTCTTTGATCCGAGCAGAACCAATAACTTCACTGTTTATGTTCCTCAGCAAACGTAATAACCATCATAATTATCTCCCGGAAAAAGTGTGATCTCTCCCAAGGCGTCACTCACTACCTGATGGCTATGGCAATGGCGGATTTACTCGTCGTCATTACTGATCTAATCCTGCGACGCATTCCATTCCTCTATAAGGTAGAGCACCATTTCTTAGAAAACGTTCCTGTTTGTAACATCCACGCTGTCCTGCTCCATGCCGCCACTGACTGTTCTGTCTGGTTCACAGTTACTTTCACCTTTGATCGATTCGTGAATATTTGTTGCCCAAAAGTGAAAAATGAATCCTGCGTTGTGAAAACACCGTCAGTGGTTCTGGGAACTGTGACTGGAATGAGTTGTTTGAAGAACATTTCTTGGTATTTTACGTTTACAGGTCAGCATAGTCAGAGGGATGGACCCTGGTTCTGCTGGCTGCCACGACGTATCAGGTATTCTTCATTGTGGGGCGCAATTGAGTTATTTCATTATCTACTCACCCCAGGAATTGCTTTTATACTCATTCTGCTTCTCAATGGTTCAACGGTCAGGCATTTAATCGTGGCCAGCAGATCCCGAAGGAGGCTCCATCACCAAAGGAACAGAAAGACCACCAGAGACACAGAGATGAACAATCGTAGGAATTCAATAATTTTGTTGTTCCTTCTGTCAATCAATATTATTCTGTTCTGGTTAGTATCAATGGTGTTTTCCATAAATAGACGACTGTTTTATCTGAGATATCTGTCTAAGAAGCTGCCAGTTTTTGTAATGGAACTGGGCAACATGCTCCAGCTGCTCAGTTGTTGTACAAACACTGCGATATATGTCTCGACACAAACTAAGTTCAGAGAACATTTCATGAATATTGTCAATTATCCCTTTGCTGCAATATTTAAATGTATCAAATTTTGAAATCGATTAAAGAATTGCACTATAAGAAATCAATCCTGCAACCACATTCGCTGGTGACTTCCATTCAAATATTGGAACTTACGATTTTGCCTCTTTATTTTGCCGCGGCTATTTCTGTTTCTGCACTCGTTTATCTGTACACTTGCTCAGGAGTGTGTATCCTCCTGCATGTGTGCATTTGTGTGTATGAATTTAAGCATAAAAAAGATAAATAGGGAAGCAGGTTTGCCTCCATATTGTCTATTCAACAGTGATTGTGACATGATGAAATATCATCAGTTTTTTTTGTGTGGGACACTTTGATTTGAATCTTGTTCCTGCAATTTGCATAGCACACACATAAACCCATGAAAGCATGGTTCAGTCCTGTCGACGGGGGGAATTAAAAACGAAATGAAAACTCAGGTCGGTAAAGAAGCTGTCCTCGACGTTTACGGAGGCTTTTAGGTCTCTGAAACGGCATACATTTCGCCGAGAGATTCTCGAATGAAAAGGATGCATCACCCAGAACGCTTTTCCTCGAAGAGTGATTGCTCGCACTAAGGGACATAGGTTTAAGTTGAGGGGTGTTCGATATAGGATCGATGTCAGACGTACTTGACTCA
>NW_025164374.1:0-1620 GCF_004010195.1 Chiloscyllium plagiosum
TTAGGGTGGATAGGCCATGCTAAATTGTCCTGTCGTGCCCAGCGATGTGAAGGTTAGGGTGGATTGGCCATGCTAAATTGTCCCATTGTGCCCTGGGATGTGCATTTTAGGGTGGATTGGCCATGCAAAATTGTCCTGTAGAGCCCAGGGATGTGCAGGTTAGGGTGGATTGTCCATGCGAAACAGTCCCGTAGTGCCCAGGGATGTATAGGTTAGGGTGGATTGGCCGTGCAAACTTGTCCCATACTGCCCAGGGATGTACAGGTTAGGGTGGATTGGCCAAGCTAAATTGTCTCGTTGTGTCCAGAGATGTGCAGGTTAGGGTGGATTGGCCATGCTGAATTGTTCCGTCGTGCCCAGGGATGTGCAGGTTGGGGTGGATTGGCCATGCTAAATTCTTCCGTAGTGCTCAGGCATGTGTAGGTTGGTGTGGATTGGCCATGCTAAATTGTCAGATAGTGCCCAGGGATATGCAGGTTAGGGTCGATTGGCCATGCTAAATTGTCCCGTAGTGCCCAGGGATGTGCAGGTTAGTGTGGATTGGCCATGCTAAATTGTCGCATACAGCCCAGGGATGTGCAGGTTAGTGTGGATTGGCCATGCTAAAGTGTCCTGTAGAGCCTAGGGATGTGCGGGTTAGGGTGGATTGGCCATGCTAAATTGTCCCATAGTGCCCAGGGATGTGCAGGTTAGGGTCGAATGGCCATGCTAAATTGTTCCGTAGTGCCCAGGGATGTGCAGGTTAGGGTGGATTGGCCATGCTAAACTGTCCCATACTGTCCAGGGTCGGGTGGATTGGCCATGTTAAATTGTCCCATACATTCCAGGGATGTGCAGGTTAGGGTGGATTGGCCGTTCTAAATTGTCCAGTAGTGTCCCAGGGATGTGCAGGTTAGGGTGGATTGGCCATGCTAAACTGTCCCATACTGTCCAGGTATGTGCAGGTTAGGGTGTATTGGCCATGCTAAATTGTCCCATAGTGCCCAGGGATGTGCAGGTTATGGTGGATTGGCCGTGCTAAATTGTCCAGTAGTGCCCAGGGATGTGCAGGTTAGGGTGGATTGGCCATGCTAAATTGTCCAATAGTGCCCAGGGGTGTGCAGGTTAGGGTGTATTAGCCATGCTAAATTGTCCCGTAGTGCCCAGGGATGTGCAGGTTAGGGTGGATTGGCCATGCTAAATTGTCCTGTAGAGCCCAGGGATGTGCAAGTTAGGGTGGATTGGCCATGCTAAACTGTCCCATAGTGCCCAGGGATGTACAGGTTAGGGTGGATTGGCTATGCTAAATTGTCCAATAGTGCCCCAGGGATATGCAGGTTAGCGTGGATTGGCCATGCTAAATTGCCTCGTAGTGACCAGGGATGTACAGGTTAGGGTGGATTGGCCATGCTGAATTGTTCCGTAATGCCCAGTGATGTGCAGGTTAGTGTGGATTGGCCATGCTGAATTGTTCCGTAGTGCCCAGGGATGTGCAGGGTAGGGTGGATTGGCCATGATAAACTGTCCCATACTGTCCAGGGATGTGCAGGTTAGGGTGGATTCGCCATGCTAAATTGTCCCGTCGTGTCCCGGGATGTGCAGGTTAGCGTGGATTGGCCATGCCAAATTGTACCGTAGTGC
>NW_025164375.1:0-1620 GCF_004010195.1 Chiloscyllium plagiosum
TCTACAGTGTCCCCCCCATCAAACACTCCCAGGGACAGGGACAGCACGGGGTTAGATACAGAGTAAAGCTCCCTCTACACTGTCCCCTCATCAAACACTCCCAGGGACGGGGACAGCAAGGGGTTAGATACAGAGTAAAGCTCCCTCTACACTGTCCCCCATCAAACACTCCCAGGGACAGGGACAGCATGGGGTTAGATACAGAGTAAAGCTCCCTGTACAGTGTTTGTCATAATGACTGAGCTTCTCCGTTCTCTCTGACAGGTTGTCAAGGTGAGACAGTGACCCTGAGGTCTGTGAAGAGTGAGGAGTCTTTGACGTCACAGCACAGCGGAGCAGGTAAAGATTTCTTAGGGGGCACGGGGTCCCGGCTCAGGGCTCAGTGCTAAGGGAGGGGGCACTGTCGGAGGGTCAGTGCTGAGGGAGTGGGCACTGTCGGAGGGTCAGTGCTGAGGGAGTGGGCACTGTCGGAGGGTCAGTGCTGAGGGAGTGGGCACTGTCGGAGGGTCAGTGCTGAGGGAGCGTCGCACTGTCGGAGGGTCAGTACTGAGGGAGTGCCGCACTGTCAGAGCGTCAGTGCTGAGGGAGTGCCACACTGTCGGAGGGTCAGCACTGAGGGAGTGCCGCACTGTCGGAGGGTCAGTGCTGAGGGAGTGGGCACTGTCGGAGGGTCAGTGATGAGGGAGTGCCACACTGTCGGAGGGTCAGTGCTGGGGGAGTGCCACACTGTCGCAGGGTCAGTGCTGGGGGAGTGGGGGAGCTGGTTGGTTCCGTTCCATGTCCCTGCACAATGTGGACGGTCAGAGACGGACTCTCTGTCTCCCCCTCACCCTACTGTGCGTAGGATCGTGTCTTCCCTCTCCCCCGTTAAAGCAGTGACCTCGCCTCAGGAACAGTGTCACTTTTCCAATGGCGTTTACAGGGAGGGAGAGGGAGTTGTGGGAGAATTCCAATGTGTATCCCTGACCCCTTCCCCTCTCCCCATCCTCAGGGACCCTGCGATGTCCGTCTCTCCATGTCCAGCGGGTCAGTGTTGAAGAGGGGGTGACCGCAGCCAATGAGGATGCAGAGGACATCTACGCAGTCCCAGAGCCCAGGCATGGAACGACGTGCTCTGGTCTGGGCCCGGAATCTCGGCTCCGCACCCCGGCCATCTCCAACCCGCTCTCCACCAGCGTTCCGGCTGAGGTGCTGCAGATGCTGGGCTGCTGGGCCGGTGAGCCCCAGGCTTCGGCCTGGTCGCCCGCACAGACTATCTCCCTGCTCCTGGAGACCCGGCAGCTCCAACGCAGGGACAGCGGAGCGAGGGAGGCCGGCTCGGAGACGGAGGACCGAGGGGACAGCCCCGGCCCGGAGTTACCCTGGACATCGGAAGGTGAGCATTCCCAACTGGGACACCCTCCCTCAACTCCCCTCCGCCCCCACCACTATCCTCAGCAAATCGGACTGTCAGATCTTCAGGGACATTCTCCCAGACAGGGAGTGTCTGGAAAGGAACCCCAAGGAGACGGGAGAAGGCCATTCAGCCCATCCAGCCTGCTCCCCCATTCCATAGGATCACCACCCAATCCTGTTCCCACATTCTCCCCCATAGCTTTCCATAGCAGTGTGTGTGTGAGT
>NW_025164376.1:0-1620 GCF_004010195.1 Chiloscyllium plagiosum
AAAGACTTAGCCTATTTACCCTATCCTTGACCCCCATGATTTTGTAAAGCTCTTTAAAGTCACCCCTCAGCCTCCAATGCTCCAGGAAATACAGCCCCAGTCTGTTCAGCCTCTCCGTGCAGCTCAAATCCACAAACCTTGGCAATATCCTTGGAAATCTTTTCTGAACCACTTCAAATTTCATGACACCTTTCCGATTGGAAGGAGACCAGAATTGCACGCAATATTCCAACAGTGGCCTAACCAAAGTCATGTACAGCCACAACATGACCTCCCAATTCCTCAATCAATACTCTGACCAATAAAAGAAAGCATACCAAACGCGTTCTTCACTATACTATCTTCCCATGACAACACTTCCATGGAGCTGTGAACCTGCACTTCAAGGCCTCTTTGTTCAGCAACATTCCCCAGGATGTTAACATTAAGTGTATAAGTAATGCTAAGATTTGCTTTCCCAAAATGCAGCACCTCACATTTATCTGAAAAAAACTCCATCTGCCACATCCCAGCACATTGGCCCATCGGGTCCATATCCTGTGGTAATCTGAGGTAACCCTTTTCGCTGTTCACTACACCTCCACTTTTGATGTCAGCTGCAAACTTACTAACTCTACTCCTTGTGCTTTCATCAAAATCATGAAAGCAAATGACAAAAGGTAGAGGACCCAGCACGGATCCTTGTGGCATTCTACAGGTCACAGTCCTCCAGACTGAGAAACAACCCTCCATCACCACCCTCTGTATTCTACGTTTGAGCCAGTTCTGTATCTAAATGGCTACTTCTCCCTGTATTTCGTGAGGCCTAACCTTGCTAACCAGTCTCCGTTGGGGAACCTTGTCGAACGCCTTACTTAAGTGATATAGTTCACATCTACCGCTCTGCCCTCATCAATCTTAATTGTTACTTCTTCCAAAAAATTCCATCAAGATTGTGAGACATGATTTCCCACGCACAAAGCCATGTTGACTATCCCTAATCAGTCCTTGCCTTTCCAAATGCATATATATCCTGTCCCTCAGCCTTTCCTCTGAGACCTTGCATACCACTGACGTGAGGTTCACTAATCGATAGTTCCCTGTATTGCCCTTACCACCCTTCTTAAAAATTGGCACCACGTTAGCCAACCTCCCGTCTTCCGGCACCTTACCTGCGACTACCGCTGATACAAATATCTCAGCATGAGGCCCAGCAATCACTTCTCTAGCTTCACACAGAGTTCGGATACACCTGATCAGGTCCTGGGGATTTATCCACCTTTATGCGTTTCAAGACATCCAGCATTTCTTCCTCTGTAATATGGACATTTTGCAAGGTGTCACCATCTATTCCCCTAAATTCTGTATCTTCCATATCCTTTTCCACTGTAAATACTGATGCAAAATACTCGTTTAGTATATGCCCTATTTTCTACACCTCCATACAAAGACCATCTTGCTGATCTTTGAGGGGCACTATTTTCTCCCTCGTTAACCTTTTGTCTTTAAAATATTTGCACAAACCCTTGGATTTTTCTTAATTCTATTTGCCAAAGCTATCTCAAATCCCCTTTTTTTCCCTCCTGATTTCCCTCTTAAGTATATTCTTACTGCCTTTATACTCTTCTCAGAATTCACTGG
>NW_025164377.1:0-1620 GCF_004010195.1 Chiloscyllium plagiosum
AGTATAGAAGCAAAGAGGTGCTTCTGCAGTTGTTCAGGGCCCTGGTGAGACCACACCTGGAGTATTGCGTGCAGTTCTGGTCTCCAAAGTTGAGGAAAGACATTCTGGCTATTGAGGGAGTGCAGCGTAGGTTCACGAGGTCAATTCCTGGAATGGCGGGATTACCTTACACTGAAAGACTGAAGCGACTGGGCTTGTATATCCTTGAGTTAGAAGACTGAGAGGGGATCTGATTGAGACGTTTAAGATTATGAAAGGATTGGACATTCTGGCAGCAGGAAACATGTTTCCGCTGATGGCTGAGTGCCGAACCAGAGGACACAGCTTAAAAATACAGGGTAGACCATTTAGGACAGAGATGAGGAGAAACTTTTTCACCCAGAGCGTGGTGGGTGTGTGAATGCTCTGCCCCAGAGGGCAGTGGAGGCCCAGTCTCTGGATTCATTTAAGAAAGAGTTGGATAGAACTCTCAAAGACAGTGGAATCAAGGGTTATGGAGATAAGACAGGAACAGGATACTGATTAGGAATGATCAGCCATGATTATATTGAATGGTGGTGCAGGCTCGAAGGGCTGAATGGCCTACTCCTGCACCTATTGTCTATTGTCTGTCCACTACACCTCCAATTTTGGTGTCATCTGTAAACTTATTAACTGTACCTCTTATGCTTGCATCCAAATCTTTTATGTAAATGACAAAAAGTGGAGGACCCAGCACCGATCTTTGTGGCACTCCAGTGGTCACAGGCCTCAGTCTGAAAAACAACCCTCCACCACCACCCTCTGTCTTCTGCCTTTGAGCCAGTTCTGTATCCAAATGGCTAGTTCTCCCTGTATTCCATGAGATCTAACTTTGCTGATCAGTCTCCCATGAGGAACCTTGTCGAACGCCTTACTGAAGTCCATATAGATCACATCTACCCCTCTGTCCTCATCAATCTACTTTGTTACCTCTTCAAAAAACTCAATCAAGTTTGTGCGTCATGATTCCCACACACAAAGCCATGTTGACTATCCCTAATCAGTCCTTGCCTTTCCAAATACATGTACATCCTGTCCCTCAGGATTCCCTCCAACAACTTGCCCACCACTGAGGTCAGGCTCACTGGTCTATAGTTCCTTGGCTTTCTTTACCGCCCTTCTTAAACAGTGGCATCACGTTTGCCAACCTCCAGTCTTCCGGCACCTCACCTGTGATTATCGATGATACAAATATCTCAGCTAGAGGCCAAGCAATCACTTCTATAGCTTCCCACAGAGTTCTCAGGTACACCTGATCAGGTCCTGGGGATTTATCCACCTTTAACCATTTCAAGACATCCAGGACTTCCTCCTCTGTAATCTGGACATTTTGCAAGTGTCACCATCTATTTCCCTAAAGTCTATATCTTCCATATCCTTTTCCACAGTAAATACTAATGAAAAATATTAATTTAGTATCTCCCCCATTTTCTGTGGCTCCACACAAAGGCCACCTTGCTGATCTTTGAAGGGCCCTATTCTCTCCCTCTACCCTTTTGACCTTAATATATTTGTAAAACCCTTTGGATTCTCCTTTAACTGTATTTGTCAAAGCTATCTCATGTCCCCCTTTTTGCCCTCCTGATTTCCCTCTTAAGT
>NW_025164378.1:0-1620 GCF_004010195.1 Chiloscyllium plagiosum
TGTGGTCGCACTTGATGCATGGCTTTCTTATAATAAGTTTAAAAATGGTTTGAATGGTTCTGCATTACATTTCCAGCAACATTATTACTCTGAAACAGTGCCCCATCATGAAAATACTTTAGACTCAAGAATAAGAATAGTGATCGAAATATTTGCAACTGAAAAAGTGTTGAGAAATTTAAGTTCTGACATCATCTGTGGTCGCATTTGATGCATGGCTTTCGTATAATAAGTTTAATAATGGTTTGAATGGTTCTGCATTACATTTCCAGCAACATTATTACTCTGAAACAGTGCCCCTATCATGAAAATACTTTAGACTCAAGAATAAGGATAGTGATCGAAATATTTGCAACTGAAAAAGTGCTGAGAGGACAGTTGGAACCGTAAAGTCTGAATTTTACCAAGGCATAGATAGTCGTTTATTTTGCAACAACACGAACACAGTGGTCGAGACTGGGGAAATTACGAATCCGGTAGTGGAGAGGTTTGGCAATGGAAGGAGTATCGAGTCATAAACCAATTCAGGGCAAAAAGCGATCTCGGGATTGTGAACATTCTTGTTGTCAGATCTTTGTCTGGTGGAGGTGGAGATCTTAAATATGCAGGTAATGAATGAGTTTGTGGTTGAAACTGAAATCAATAGTTTCCATCTTTACAAATGCAATAGAAATAGCAATGAAGTTCACCATGGTTTATTGGATTAATAAATGGATAGCGACAGAGAGACTTACCAGGAACACCAAGAATAGCGAGGATGGGATAATAGCCCGCCTGAATAATCAGAAGTAAAGAGTATATTCGCCATGGCAATGTTGCCCAAGGCGCGGAAATCCAGGAAAGACCCAAGAATAAACTCCTTTCCATTGTTGTGAAGTTCCACTCTAATGTTCTCAGATTTTGAACATTCTTCCACTTGTCTCTGCAGTTGCTGACCCCTGTTAGTTTTTGAGGTGATGCATCTGCTGCGACAATCGGATAACACATTGCAAGAAACCCCTTATTAATAAGCAAGGGAAAATCTCCAGTGACACAATTCGAATCCATGGAGACTGATGTTAATCACAGTTACGGAACAAACAGTTCTTGCTAACTCCTTCCAGCATGGACTTTCGGTTCACACTAATAACTGGATTGGATTGGATGTTGACATCTCTGGCCATTGGTATCATCTCCCATCGTCAATTATCTTGTGAATTTAATTGTAAGGGGGAATGATGCATGTTTACTAACCGCAGACTGGATTATTGCGCTGTGTTGTCCATGTACAATGCTGTAACACGCCTGAACACTCCCTCACCCCAAAAATAGCACAATCAAGATGATCTTACTGTGCTGATCTCTTCTCAGAACAGGCACCCATCAACAGATTACGAGTGGGCATATTTCTCTTGACCTGACAAAGGAAGTATGGATTTATCTGGACATTCCTCTCGTTGTTTTAACAAGGCAATTATGTATCTTCAACACACAATGCGCTTCATCAATTTTTATATGAATTTCAAATATGTTAATACGATTTATTGGCTTTAAAACAGTGAGACTTTCATTTATTTGACTTCAGTCCAAAGCCAAATGTGATGTAGAAGATAACCTGGTTCATTAAAATCCATTGATTAA